>NW_026696257.1:0-48641 GCF_030435755.1 Ochotona princeps | reverse complement strand
TCTTCACACACCATCAGGCTTCAAGCAGCTCTCAAGGAAACTCAGTTTTCACACTCTATGCTTAGTGCCCTTTGAGTGCATTATCTAGGAATGAACCTGGTAGAGTATCCCACACAAACGAATGCTCCACATGCGGGTTTCACATGCCACCAAGTCCACATTCACAGGCAACTTCAGCGCCACAGCCGTTTTCAGATAGCCCTCAATGCAAAGGCTCTAGACACAAATATTGGTGTGAGAGCTAAGTCAATCAAGGAAACACTGCATGTTGCTGAAGGGCATATTGAAGAAGGATCAGCCGAGTGGTTCTTGTGGGAGAACAACTCCATTTGGCTCACTAACTTCACACACCATCAGGCTTCCAAGCAGCTCTCAAGGAAACTCAGTTTACACACTCTATGCTTAGTGCCCTTTGACAGCATTATCTAGGAATGAACCTGGTAGAGCATCCCACACAAACGAATGCTCCACATGCGGGTTTCACATGCCACCAACTCCACATTCACAGGCAACTTCAGCGCCACAGCCGTTTTCAGATAGCCCTCAATGCAAAGGCTCTAGACGCAAATATTGGTGTGAGAGCTAATTCAATCAAGGAAAAACTGCATGTTGGTGAAGGGCATATTGAAGAAGGATCAGCCGAGTGGTTCTTGTGGGAGAACAACTCCATTTGGCTCACTAACTTCACACACCATCAGGCTTCCAAGCAGCTCTCAAGGAAACTCAGTTTTCACACTCTATGCTTAGTGCCCTTTGAGTGCATTATCTAGGAATGAACCTGGTAGAGCATCCCACACAAACGAATGCTCCACATGCGGGTTTCACATGCCACCAACTCCACATTCACAGGCAACTTCAACGCCACAGCCGTTTTCAGATAGCCCTCAATGCAAAGGCTCTAGACGCAAATATTGGTGTGAGAGCTAATTATATTAGGAAACACTGCATGTTGGTGAAGGGCATATTGAAGAAGGATCAGCCGAGTGGTTCTTGTGGGAGAACAACTCCATTTGGCTCACTAACTTCACACACCATCAGGCTTCAAGCAGCTCTCAAGGAAACTCAGTTTTCACACTCTATGCTTGGTGCCCTTTGAGTGCATTATCTAGGAATGAACCTGGTAGAGCATCCCACACAAACGAATGCTCCACATGCGGTTTCACATGCCACCAACTCCACATTCACAGGCAACTTCAGCGCCACAGCCGTTTTCAGATAGCCCTCAATGCAAAGGCTCTAGACGCAAATATTGGTGTGAGAGCTAATTCAATCAAGGAAAAACTGCATGTTGGTGAAGGGCATATTGAAGAAGGATCAGCCGAGTGGTTCTTGTGGGAGAACAACTCCATTTGGCTCACTAACTTCACACACCATCAGGCTTCCAAGCAGCTCTCAAGGAAACTCAGTTTTCACACTCTATGCTTAGTGCCCTTTGAGTGCGTAGGACTGAAATGAAGCTTGGTGAGCATCCACACAAACGAATGCTCCACATGCGGGTTTCACATGCCACCAAGTCCACATTCACAGGCAACTTCAGCGCCACAGCCGTTTTCAGATAGCCCTCAATGCAAAGGCTCTAGACGCAAAGATTGGTGTGAGAGCTAATTCAATCAAGGAAACACTGCATGTTGGTGAAGGGCATATTGAAGAAGGATCAGCCGAGTGGTTCTTGTGGGAGAACAACTCCATTTGGCTCACTAACTTCACACACCATCAGGCTTCCAAGCAGCTCTCAAGGAAACTCAGTTTTCACACTCTATGCTTAGTGCCCTTTGAGTGAATTATCTAGGAATGAACTTGGTAGAGCATCCCACACAAACGAATGCTTCACATGCGGGTTTCACATGCCACCAACTCCACATTCACAGGCAACTTCAGCGCCACAGCCGTTTTCAGATAACCCTCAATGCAAAGGCTCTAGACGCAAATATTGGTGTGAGAGCTAATTCAATCAAGGAAACACTGCATGTTGGTGAAGGGCATATTGAAGAAGGATCAGACGAGTGGTTCTTGTGGGAGAACAAGTCCATTTGGCTCACTAACTTCACACACCATCAGGCTTCCAAGCAGCTCTCAAGGAAACTCAGTTTTCACACTCTATGCTTAGTGCCCTTTGAGTGCATTATCTAGGAATGAACCTGGTAGAGTATCCCACACAAACGAATGCTCCACATGCGGGTTTCACATGCCACCAAGTCCACATTCACAGGCAACTTCAGCGCCACAGCCGTTTTCAGATAGCCCTCAATGCAAAGGCTCTAGACACAAATATTGGTGTGAGAGCTAAGTCAATCAAGGAAACACTGCATGTTGCTGAAGGGCATATTGAAGAAGGATCAGCCGAGTGGTTCTTGTGGGAGAACAACTCCATTTGGCTCACTAACTTCACACACAATCAGGCTTCCAAGCAGCTCTCAAGGAAACTCAGTTTACACACTCTATGCTTAGTGCCCTTTGACAGCATTATCTAGGAATGAACCTGGTAGAGCATCCCACACAAACGAATGCTCCACATGCGGGTTTCACATGCCACCAACTCCACATTCACAGGCACTTCAGCGCCACAGCCGTTTTCAGATAGCCCTCAATGCAAAGGCTCTAGACGCAAATATTGGTGTGAGAGCTAATTCAATCAAGGAAAAACTGCATGTTGGTGAAGGGCATATTGAAGAAGGATCAGCCGAGTGGTTCTTGTGGGAGAACAACTCCATTTGGCTCACTAACTTCACACACCATCAGGCTTCCAAGCAGCTCTCAAGGAAACTCAGTTTTCACACTCTATGCTTAGTGCCCTTTGAGTGCATTATCTAGGAATGAACCTGGTAGAGCATCCCACACAAACGAATGCTCCACATGCGGGTTTCACATGCCACCAACTCCACATTCACAGGCAACTTCAACGCCACAGCCGTTTTCAGATAGCCCTCAATGCAAAGGCTCTAGACGCAAATATTGGTGTGAGAGCTAATTCCATTAGGAAACACTGCATGTTGGTGAAGGGCATATTGAAGAAGGATCAGCCGAGTGGTTCTTGTGGGAGAACAACTCCATTTGGCTCACTAACTTCACACACCATCAGGCTTCCAAGCAGCTCTCAAGGAAACTCAGTTTTCACACTCTATGCTTGGTGCCCTTTGAGTGCATTATCTAGGAATGAACCTGGTAGAGCATCCCACACAAACGAATGCTCCACATGCGGGTTTCACATGCCACCAACTCCACATTCACAGGCAACTTCAGCGCCACAGCCGTTTTCAGATAGCCCTCAATGCAAAGGCTCTAGACGCAAATATTGGTGTGAGAGCTAATTCAATCAAGGAAAAACTGCATGTTGGTGAAGGGCATATTGAAGAAGGATCAGCCGAGTGGTTCTTGTGGGAGAACAACTCCATTTGGCTCACTAACTTCACACACCATCAGGCTTCCAAGCAGCTCTCAAGGAAACTCAGTTTTCACACTCTATGCTTAGTGCCCTTTGAGTGCATTATCTAGGAATGAACCTGGTAGAGCATCCCACACAAACGAATGCTCCACATGCGGGTTTCACATGCCACCAACTCCACATTCACAGGCAACTTCAGCGCCACAGCCGTTTTCAGATAGCCCTCAATGCAAAGGCTCTAGACGCAAATATTGGTGTGAGAGCTAATTCAATCAAGGAAACACTGCATGTTGGTGAAGGGCATATTGAAGAAGGATCAGCCGAGTGGTTCTTGTGGGAGAACAACTCCATTTGGCTCACTAACTTCACACACCATCAGGCTTCCAAGCAGCTCTCAAGGAAACTCAGTTTTCACACTCTATGCTTAGTGCCCTTTGAGTGAATTATCTAGGAATGAACTTGGTAGAGCATCCCACACAAACGAATGCTCCACATGCGGGTTTCACATGCCACCAACTCCACATTCACAGGCAACTTCAGCGCCACAGCCGTTTTCAGATAGCCCTCAATGCAAAGGCTCTAGATGCAAATATTTGTGTGAGAGCTAATTCAATCAAGGAAACACTGCATGTTGGTGAAGGGCATATTGAAGAAGGATCAGCCGAGTGGTTCTTGTGGGACAACAAGTCCATTTGGCTCACTAACTTCACACACCATCAGGCTTCCAAGCAGCTCTCAAGGAAACTCAGTTTTCACACTCTATGCTTAGTGCCCTTTGAGTGCGTAGGACTGAAATGAAGCTTGGTGAGCATCCCACACAAACGAATGCTCCACATGCGGGTTTCACATGCCACCAAGTCCACATTCACAGGCAACTTCAGCGCCACAGCCGTTTTCAGATAGCCCTCAATGCAAAGGCTCTAGACGCAAAGATTGGTGTGAGAGCTAATTCAATCAAGGAAACACTGCATGTTGGTGAAGGGCATATTGAAGAAGGATCAGCCGAGTGGTTCTTGTGGGAGAACAACTCCATTTGGCTCACTAACTTCACACACCATCAGGCTTCCAAGCAGCTCTCAAGGAAACTCAGTTTTCACACTCTATGCTTAGTGCCCTTTGAGTGAATTATCTAGGAATGAACTTGGTAGAGCATCCCACACAAACGAATGCTTCACATGCGGGTTTCACATGCACCAACTCCACATTCACAGGCAACTTCAGCGCCACAGCCGTTTTCAGATAACCCTCAATGCAAAGGCTCTAGACGCAAATATTGGTGTGAGAGCTAATTCAATCAAGGAAACACTGCATGTTGGTGAAGGGCATATTGAAGAAGGATCAGACGAGTGGTTCTTGTGGGAGAACAAGTCCATTTGGCTAACTAACTTCACACACCATCAGGCTTCCAAGCAGCTCTCAAGGAAACTCAGTTTTCACACTCTATGCTTAGTGCCCTTTGAGTGCATTATCTAGGAATGAACCTGGTAGAGGATCCCACACAAACGAATGCTCCACATGCGGGTTTCACATGCCACCAACTCCACATTCACAGGCAACTTCAGCGCCACAGCCGTTTTCAGATAGCCCTCAATGCAAAGGCTCTAGACGCAAATATTGGTGTGAGAGCTAATTCCATCAAGGAAACACTGCATGTTGGTGAAGGGCATATTGAAGAAGGATCAGCCGAGTGTTTCTTGTGGGAGAACAACTCCATTTGGCTCACTAACTTCACACACCATCAGGCTTCCAAGCAGCTCTCAAGGAAACTCAGTTTTCACACTCTATGCTTAGTGCCCTTTGAGTGAATTATCTAGAAATGAACTTGGTAGAGTATCCCACACAAACGAATGCTCCACATGCTGGTTTCACATGCCACCAACTCCACATTCACCTGCAACTTCAGCTCCACAGCCGTTTTCAGATAGCCCTCAATGCAAAGGCTCTAGACGCAAATATTGGTGTGAGAGCTAATTCAATCAAGGAAACACTGCATGTTGGTGAAGGGCATATTGAAGAAGGATCAGCTGAGTGGTTCTTGTGGGAGAACAAGTTCCATTTGGCTCACTAACTTCACACACCATCAGGCTTCCAAGCAGCTCTCAAGGAAACTCAGTTTTCACACTCTATGCTTAGTGCCCTTTGAGTGAATTATCTAGGAATGAACTTGGTAGAGTATCCCACACAAACGAATGCTCCACATGCGGGTTTCACATGCCCCCAACTCCACATTCACAGGCAACTTCAGCGCCACAGCCGTTTTCAGATAGCCCTCAATGCAAAGGCTCTAGACGCAAAGATTGGTGTGAGAGCTAATTCAATCAAGGAAACACTGCATGTTGGTGAAGGGCATATTGAAGAAGGATCAGCCGAGTGGTTCTTGTGGAGAACAACTCCATTTGGCTCACTAACTTCACACACCATCAGGCTTCCAAGCAGCTCTCAAGGAAGCTCAGTTTTCACATTCTATGCTTAGTGCCCTTTGAGTGCCTAGGACTGAAATGAAGCTTGGTGAGCATCCCACACAAACGAATGCTCCACATGCGGGTTTCACATGCCACCAACTCCACATTCACAGGCAACTTCAACGCCACAGCCGTTTTCAGATAGCCCTCAATGCAAAGGCTCTAGACGCAAATATTGGTGTGAGAGCTAATTCAATCAAGGAAACACTGCATGTTGGTGAAGGGCATATTGAAGAAGGATCAGCCGAGTGGTTCTTGTGGGAGAACAAGTCCATTTGGCTCACTAACTTCACACAGCATCAGGCTTCCAAGCAGCTCTCAAGGACACTCAGTTTTCACACTCTATGCTTAGTGCCCTTTGAGTGCATTATCTAGGAATGAACCTGGTAGAGCATCCCACACAAACGAATGCTCCACATGCGGGTTTCACATGCCACCAACTCCACATTCACAGGCAACTTCAGCGCCACAGCCGTTTTCAGATAGCCCTCAATGCAAAGGCTCTAGACGCCAATATTGGTGTGAGAGCTAAGTCAATCAAGGAAACACTGCATGTTGGTGAAGGGCATATTGAAGAAGGATCAGACGAGTGGTTCTTGTGGGAGAACAACTCCATTTGGCTCACTAACTTCACACACCATCAGGCTTCCAAGCAGCTCTCAAGGAAACTCAGTTTTCACACTCTATGCTTAGTGCCCTTTGAGTGCATTATCTAGGAATGAACCTGGTAGAGCATCCCACACAAACGAATGCTCCACATGCGGGTTTCACATGCCACCAACTCCACATTCACAGGCAACTTCAGCGCCACAGCCGTTTTCAGATAGCCCTCAATGCAAAGGCTCTAGACGCAAAGATTGGTGTGAGAGCTAATTCAATCAAGGTAACACTGCATGTTGGTGAAGGGCATATTGAAGAAGGATCAGCCGAGTGGTTCTTGTGGAGAACAAGTCCATTTGCCTCACTAACTTCACACACCATCAGGCTTCCAAGCAGCTCTCAAGGAAACTCAGTTTTCACACTCTATGCTTAGTGCCCTTTGAGTACATTATGTAGGAATGAACCTGGTAGAGCATCCCACACAAACGGATGCTCCACATGCGGGTTTCACATGCCACCAACTCCACATTCACAGGCAACTTCAGCGCCACAGCCGTTTTCAGATAGCCCTCAATGCAAAGGCTCTAGACGCAAAGATTGGTGTGAGAGCTAATTCAATCAAGGAAACACTGCATGTTGGTGAAGGGCATATTGAAGAAGGATCAGCCGAGTGGTTCTTGTGGGAGAACAACTCCATTTGGCTCACTAACTTCACACACCATCAGGCTTCCAAGCAGCTCTCAAGGAAACTCACTTTACACACTCTATGCTTAGTGCCCTTTGAGTGCATTATCTAGGAATGAACCTGGTAGAGCATCCCACACAAACGAATGATCCACATGCGGGTTTCACATGCCACCAACTCCACATTCACAGGCAACTTCAGCGCCACAGCCGTTTTCAGATAGCCCTCAATGCAAAGGCTCTAGACGCAAATATTGGTGTGAGAGCTAATTCAATCAAGGAAACACTGCATGTTGGTGAAGGGCATATTGAAGCAGGATCAGCCGAGTGGTTCTTGTGGGAGAACAACTCCATTTGGCTCACTAACTTCACACACCATCAGGCTTCCAAGCAGCTCTCAAGGAAACTCAGTTTTCACACACTATGCTGAGTGCCCTTTGAGTGCATTATCTAGGAATGAACCTGGTAGAGCATCCCACACAAACGAATGCTCCACATGCGGGTTTCACATGCCACCAACTCCACATTCACAGGCAACTTCAGCGCCACAGCCGTTTTCAGATAGCCCTCAATGCAAAGGCTCTAGACGCAAAGATTGGTGTGAGAGCTAATTCCATCAAGGAAACACTGCATGTTGGTGAAGGGCATATTGAAGAAGGATCAGCCGAGTGGTTCTTGTGGGAGAACAACTCCATTTGGCTCACTAACTTCACACACCATCAGGCTTCCAAGCAGCTCTCAAGGAAACAGCTTTCACACTCTATGCTTAGTGCACTTTGAGTGCTTTCTAGGAATGAACTTGGTAGAGCATCCCACACAAACGAATGCTCCACATGCGGGTTTCACATGCCACCAACTCCACATTCACAGGCAACTTCAGCGCCACAGCCGTTTTCAGATAGCCCTCAATGCAAAGGCTCTAGACGCAAATATTGGTGTGAGAGCTAATTCAATCAAGGAAACACTGCATGTTGGTGAAGGGCATATTGAAGAAGGATCAGCCGAGTGGTTCTTGTGGGAGAACAACTCCATTTGGCTCACTAAATTCACACACCATCAGGCTTCCAAGCAGCTCTCAAGGAAACTCAGTTTTCACACTCTATGCTTGGTGCCCTTTGAGTGCATTATCTAGGAATGCAGCTGGTAGAGCATCCCACACAAACGAATGCTGCACATGCGGGTTTCACATGCCACCAACTCCACATTCACAGGCAACTTCAACGCCACAGCTGTTTTCAGATAGCCCTCAATGCAAAGGCTCTAGACGCAAATATTGGTGTTAGAGCTAAGTCAATCAAGGAAACACTGCATGTTGGTGAAGGGCATATTGAAGAAGGATCAGCCGAGTGGTTCTTGTGGGAGAACAACTCCATTTGGCTCACTAACTTCACACACCCTCAGGCTTCCAAGCAGCTCTCAAGGAAACTCAGTTTTCACACTCTATGCTTAGTGCCCTTTGAGTGCATTATCTAGGAATGAACCTGGTAGAGCATCCCACACAAACGAATGCTCCACATGCGGGTTTCACATGCCACCAAGTCCACATTCACAGGCAACTTCAGCGCCACAGCCGTTTTCAGATAGCCCTCAATGCAAAGGCTCTAGACACAAATATTGGTGTGAGAGCTAAGTCAATCAAGGAAACACTGCATGTTGCTGAAGGGCATATTGAAGAAGGATCAGCCGAGTGGTTCTTGTGGGAGAACAACTCCATTTGGCTCACTAAATTCACACACCATCAGGCTTCCAAGCAGCTCTCAAGGAAACTCACTTTACACACTCTATGCTTAGTGCCCTTTGACAGCATTATCTAGGAATGAACCTGGTAGAGCATCCCACACAAACGAATGCTTCACATGCGGGTTTCACATGCCACCAACTCCACATTCACAGGCAACTTCAGCGCCACAGCCGTTTTCAGATAGCCCTCAATGCAAAGGCTCTAGACGCAAATATTGGTGTGAGAGCTAATTCAATCAAGGAAAAACTGCATGTTGGTGAAGGGCATATTGAAGAAGGATCAGCCGAGTGGTTCTTGTGGGAGAACAACTCCATTTGGCTCACTAACTTCACACACCATCAGGCTTCCAAGCAGCTCTCAAGGAAACTCAGTTTTCACACTCTATGCTTAGTGCCCTTTGACAGCATTATCTAGGAATGAACCTGGTAGAGCATCCCACACAAACGAATGCTCCACATGCGGGTTTCACATGCCACCAACTCCACATTCACAGGCAACTTCAACGCCACAGCCGTTTTCAGATAGCCCTCAATGCAAAGGCTCTAGACGCAAATATTGGTGTGAGAGCTAATTCCATTAGGAAACACTGCATGTTGGTGAAGGGCATATTGAAGAAGGATCAGCCGAGTGGTTCTTGTGGGAGAACAACTCCATTTGGCTCACTAACTTCACACACCATCAGGCTTCCAAGCAGCTCTCAAGGAAACTCAGTTTTCACACTCTATGCTTGGTGCCCTTTGAGTGCATTATCTAGAATGAACCTGGTAGAGCATCCCACACAAACGAATGCTCCACATGCGGGTTTCACATGCCACCAACTCCACATTCACAGGCAACTTCAGCGCCACAGCCGTTTTCAGATAGCCCTCAATGCAAAGGCTCTAGATGCAAATATTTGTGTGAGAGCTAATTCAATCAAGGAAACACTGCATGTTGGTGAAGGGCATATTGAAGAAGGATCAGCCGAGTGGTTCTTGTGGGAGAACAAGTCCATTTGGCTCACTAACTTCACACACCATCAGGCTTCCAAGCAGCTCTCAAGGAAACTCAGTTTTCACACTCTATGCTTAGTGCCCTTTGAGTGCGTAGGACTGAAATGAAGCTTGGTGAGCATCCCACACAGACGAATGCTCCACATGCGGGTTTCACATGCCACCAAGTCCACATTCACAGGCAACTTCAGCGCCACAGCCGTTTTCAGATAGCCCTCAATGCAAAGGCTCTAGACGCAAAGATTGGTGTGAGAGCTAATTCAATCAAGGAAACACTGCATGTTGGTGAAGGGCATATTGAAGAAGGATCAGCCGAGTGGTTCTTGTGGGAGAACAACTCCATTTGGCTCACTAACTTCACACACCATCAGGCTTCCAAGCAGCTCTCAAGGAAACTCAGTTTTCACACTCTATGCTTAGTGCCCTTTGAGTGAATTATCTAAGAATGAACTTGGTAGAGCATCCCACACAAACGAATGCTTCACATGCGGGTTTCACATGCCACCAACTCCACATTCACAGGCAACTTCAGCGCCACAGCCGTTTTCAGATAGCCCTCAATGCAAAGGCTCTAGACGCAAATATTGGTGTGAGAGCTAATTCAATCAAGGAAACACTGCATGTTGGTGAAGGGCATATTGAAGAAGGATCAGACGAGTGGTTCTTGTGGGAGAACAAGTCCATTTGGCTCACTAACTTCACACACCATCAGGCTTCCAAGCAGCTCTCAAGGAAACTCAGTTTTCACACTCTATGCTTAGTGCCCTTTGAGTGCATTATCTAGGAATGAACCTGGTAGAGGATCCCACACAAACGAATGCTCCACATGCGGGTTTCACATGCCACCAACTCCACATTCACAGGCAACTTCAGCGCCACAGCCGTTTTCAGATAGCCCTCAATGCAAAGGCTCTAGACGCAAAGATTGGTGTGAGAGCTAATTCCATCAAGGAAACACTGCATGTTGGTGAAGGGCATATTGAAGAAGGATCAGCCGAGTGTTTCTTGTGGGAGAACAACTCCATTTGGCTCACTAACTTCACACACCATCAGGCTTCCAAGCAGCTCTCAAGGAAACTCAGTTTTCACACTCTATGCTTAGTGCCCTTTGAGTGAATTATCTAGAAATGAACTTGGTAAAGAGTATCCCACACAAACGAATGCTCCACATGCTGGTTTCACATGCCACCAACTCCACATTCACAGGCAACTTCAGCTCCACAGCCGTTTTCAGATAGCCCTCAATGCAAAGGCTCTAGACGCAAATATTGGTGTGAGAGCTAATTCAATCAAGGAAACACTGCATGTTGGTGAAGGGCATATTGAAGAAGGATCAGCTGAGTGGTTCTTGTGGGAGAACAAGTCCATTTGGCTCACTAACTTCACACACCATCAGGCTTCCAAGCAGCTCTCAAGGAAACTCAGTTTTCACACTCTATGCTTAGTGCCCTTTGAGTGAATTATCTAGGAATGAACTTGGTAGAGTATCCCACACAAACGAATGCTCCACATGCGGGTTTCACATGCCACCAACTCCACATTCACAGGCAACTTCAGCGCCACAGCCGTTTTCAGATAGCCCTCAATGCAAAGGCTCTAGACGCAAATATTGGTGTGAGAGCTAATTCAATCAAGGAAACACTGCATGTTGGTGAAGGGCATATTGAAGAAGGATCAGCCGAGTGGTTCTTGTGGGAGAACAACTCCATTTGGCTCACTAACTTCACACACCATCAGGCTTCCAAGCAGCTCTCAAGGAAGCTCAGTTTTCACATTCTATGCTTAGTGCCCTTTGAGTGCCTAGGACTGAAATGAAGCTTGGTGAGCATCCCACACAAACGAATGCTCCACATGCGGGTTTCACATGCCACCAACTCCACATTCACAGGCAACTTCAACGCCACAGCCGTTTCAGATAGCCCTCAATGCAAAGGCTCTAGACGCAAATATTGGTGTGAGAGCTAATTCAATCAAGGAAACACTGCATGTTGGTGAAGGGCATATTGAAGAAGGATCAGCCGAGTGGTTCTTGTGGGAGAACAAGTCCATTTGGCTCACTAACTTCACACACCATCAGGCTTCCAAGCAGCTCTCAAGGACACTCAGTTTTCACACTCTATGCTTAGTGCCCTTTGAGTGCATTATCTAGGAATGAACGTGGTAGAGCATCCCACACAAACGAATGCTCCACATGCGGGTTTCACATGCCACCAACTCCACATTCACAGGCAACTTCAGCGCCACAGCCGTTTTCAGATAGCCCTCAATGCAAAGGCTCTAGACGCCAATATTGGTGTGAGAGCTAATTGAATCAAGGAAACACTGCATGTTGGTGAAGGGCATATTGAAGAAGGATCAGACGAGTGGTTCTTGTGGGAGAACAACTCCATTTGGCTCACTAACTTCACACACCATCAGGCTTCCAAGCAGCTCTCAAGGAAACTCAGTTTTCACACTCTATGCTTAGTGCCCTTTGAGTGCATTATCTAGGAATGAACCTGGTAGAGCATCCCACACAAACGAATGCTTCACATGCGGGTTTCACATGCCACCAACTCCACATTCACAGGCAACTTCAGCGCCACAGCCGTTTTCAGATAGCCCTCAATGCAAAGGCTCTAGACGCAAATATTGGTGTGAGAGCTAATTCAATCAAGGAAACACTGCATGTTGATGAAGGGCATATTGAAGAAGGATCAGACGAGTGGTTCTTGTGGGAGAACAAGTCCATTTGGCTCACTAACTTCACACACCATCAGGCTTCCAAGCAGCTCTCAAGGAAACTCAGTTTTCACACTCTATGCTTAGTGCCCTTTGAGTGCATTATCTAGGAATGAACCTGGTAGAGGATCCCACACAAACGAATGCTCCACATGCGGGTTTCACATGCCACCAACTCCACATTCACAGGCAACTTCAGCGCCACAGCCGTTTTCAGATAGCCCTCAATGCAAAGGCTCTAGACGCAAAGATTTGTGTGAGAGCTAATTCCATCAAGGAAACACTGCATGTTGGTGAAGGGCATATTGAAGAAGGATCAGCCGAGTGTTTCTTGTGGGAGAACAAGTCCATTTGGCTCACTAACTTCACACACCATCAGGCTTCCAAGCAGCTCTCAAGGAAACTCAGTTTTCACACTCTATGCTTAGTGCCCTTTGAGTGAATTATCTAGAAATGAACTTGGTAGAGTATCCCACACAAACGAATGCTCCACATGCTGGTTTCACATGCCACCAACTCCACATTCACAGGCAACTTCAGCTCCACAGCCGTTTTCAGATAGCCCTCAATGCAAAGGCTCTAGACGCAAATATTGGTGTGAGAGCTAATTCAATCAAGGAAACACTGCATGTTGGTGAAGGGCATATTGAAGAAGGATCAGCTGAGTGGTTCTTGTGGGAGAACAAGTCCATTTGGCTCACTAACTTCACACACCATCAGGCTTCCAAGCAGCTCTCAAGGAAACTCAGTTTTCACACTCTATGCTTAGTGCCCTTTGAGTGAATTATCTAGGAATGAACTTGGTAGAGTATCCCACACAAACGAATGCTCCACATGCGGGTTTCACATGCCACCAACTCCACATTCACAGGCAACTTCAGCGCCACAGCCGTTTTCAGATAGCCCTCAATGCAAAGGCTCTAGACGCAAATATTGGTGTGAGAGCTAATTCAATCAAGGAAACACTGCATGTTGGTGAAGGGCATATTGAAGAAGGATCAGCCGAGTGGTTCTTGTGGGAGAACAACTCCATTTGGCTCACTAACTTCACACACCATCAGGCTTCCAAGCAGCTCTCAAGGAAGCTCAGTTTTCACATTCTATGCTTAGTGCCCTTTGAGTGCCTAGGACTGAAATGAAGCTTGGTGAGCATCCCACACAAACGAATGCTCCACATGCGGGTTTCACATGCCACCAACTCCACATTCACAGGCAACTTCAGCGCCACAGCCGTTTTCAGATAGCCCTCAATGCAAAGGCTCTAGACGCCAATATTGGTGTGAGAGCTAATTGAATCAAGGAAACACTGCATGTTGGTGAAGGGCATATTGAAGAAGGATCAGACGAGTGGTTCTTGTGGGAGAACAACTCCATTTGGCTCACTAACTTCACACACCATCAGGCTTCCAAGCAGCTCTCAAGGAAACTCAGTTTTCACACTCTATGCTTAGTGCCCTTTGAGTGCATTATCTAGGAATGAACCTGGTAGAGCATCCCACACAAACGAATGCTCCACATGCGGGTTTCACATGCCACCAACTCCACATTCACAGGCAACTTCAGCGCCACAGCCGTTTTCAGATAGCCCTCAATGCAAAGGCTCTAGACGCAAATATTGGTGTGAGAGCTAAGTCAATCAAGGAAACACTGCATGTTGGTGAAGGGCATATTGAAGAAGGATCAGCCGAGTGTTTCTTGTGGAGAACAACTCCATTTGGCTCACTAACTTCACACACCATCAGGCTTCCAAGCAGCTCTCAAGGAAACTCAGTTTTCACACTCTATGCTTGGTGCCCTTTGAGTGCATTATCTAGGAATGAACCTGGTAGAGCATCCCACACAAACGAATGCTCCACATGCGGGTTTCACATGCCACCAACTCCACATTCACAGGCAACTTCAGCGCCACAGCCGTTTTCAGATAGCCCTCAATGCAAAGGCTCTAGACGCAAAGATTGGTGTGAGAGCTAATTCAATCAAGGAAACACTGCATGTTGGTGAAGGGCATATTGAAGAAGGATCAGCCGAGTGGTTCTTGTGGGAGAACAACTCCATTTGGGTCACTAACTTCACACACCATCAGGCTTCCAAGCAGCTCTCAAGGAACTCAGTTTTCACACTCTATGCTGGGTGCCCTTTGAGTGCATTATCTAGGAATGAACCTGGTAGAGCATCCCACACAAACGAATGCTCCACATGCGGGTTTCACATGCCACCAACTCCAGATTCACATTCACAGGCAACTTCAGCGCCACAGCCGTTTTCAGATAGCCCTCAATGCAAATCTGTAGACGGAAAAATTGATGTGAGTGCTTATTCAATCAAGGAAACACTGCATGTTGGTGAAGGGCATATTGAAGAAGAATCAGCCGAGTGGTTCTTGTGGGAGAACAAGTCCACTTGGCTCACTAACTTCACACACCATCAGGCTTCCAAGCAGCTCTCAAGGAAACTCAGTTTTCACACTCTATGCTTAGTGCCCTTTGAGTGCATTATCTAGGAATGAACCTGGTAGAGCATCCCACACAAACCAATGCTCCACATGCGGGTTTCACATGCCACCAACTCCACATTCACAGGCAACTTCAGCGCCACAGCCGTTTTCAGATAGCCCTCAATGCAAAGGCTCTAGACGCAAAGATTGGTGTGAGAGCTAAGTCAATCAAGGAAACACTGCATGTTGGTGAAGGGCATATTGAAGAAGGATCAGCCGAGTGGTTCTTGTGGGAGAACAACTCCATTTGCCTCACTAACTTCACACACCATCAGGCTTCCAAGCAGCTCTCAAGGAAACTCAGTTTTCACACTCTATGCTTAGTGCCCTTTGAGTGCATTATCTAGGAATGAACCTGGTAGAGCATCCCACACAAACGAATGCTCCACATGCGGGTTTCACATGCCACCAACTCCACATTCACAGGCAACTTCAGCGCCACAGCCGTTTTCAGATAGCCCTCAATGCAAAGGCTCTAGACGCAAAGATTGGTGTGAGAGCTAATTCAATCAAGGAAACACTGCATGTTGGTGAAGGGCATATTGAAGAAGGATCAGCCGAGTGGTTCTTGTGGGAGAACAACTCCATTTGGCCTCACTAACTTCACACACCATCAGGCTTCCAAGCAGCTCTCAAGGAAACTCAGTTTTCACACTCTATGCTGAGTGCCCTTTGAGTGAATTATCTAGGAATGAACTTGGTAGAGTCATCCAACACAAACGAATGCTCCACATGCGGGTTTCACATGCCACCAACTCCACATTCACAGGCAACTTCAGCGCCACAGCCGTTTTCAGATAGCCCTCAATGCAAAGGCTCTAGACGCAAATATTGGTGTGAGAGCTAATTCAATCAAGGAAACACTGCATGTTGGTGAAGGGCATATTGAAGAAGGATCAGCCGAGTGGTTCTTGTGGGAGAACAAGTCCATTTGGCTCACTAACTTCACACACCATCAGGCTTCCAAGCAGCTCTCAAGGAAACTCAGTTTTCACACTCTATGCTTGGTGCCCTTTGAGTGCATTATCTAGGAATGAACCTGGTAGAGCATCCCACACAAACGAATGCTCCACATGCGGGTTTCACATGCCACCAACTCCACATTCACAGGCAACTTCAGCGCCACAGCCGTTTTCAGATAGCCCTCAATGCAAAGGCTCTAGACGCAAATATTGGTGTGAGAGCTAATTGAATCAAGGAAACACTGCATGTTGGTGAAGGGCATATTGAAGAAGGATCAGACGAGTGGTTCTTGTGGGAGAACAACTCCATTTGCCTCACTAACTTCACACACCATCAGGCTTCCAAGCAGCTCTCAAGGAAACTCAGTTTTCACACTCTATGCTTAGTGCCCTTTGAGTGCATTATCTAGGAATGAACCTGGTAGAGCATCCCACACAAACGAATGCTCCACATGCGGGTTTCACATGCCACCAACTCCACATTCACAGGCAACTTCAGCGCCACAGCCGTTTTCAGATAGCCCTCAATGCAAAGGCTCTAGACGCAAATATTGGTGTGAGAGCTAATTCAATCAAGGAAACACTGCATGTTGGTGAAGGGCATATTGAAGAAGGATCAGCCGAGTGTTTCTTGTGGGAGAACAACTCCATTTGGCTCACTAACTTCACACACCATCAGGCTTCCAAGCAGCTCTCAAGGAAACTCAGTTTTCACACTCTATGCTTGGTGCCCTTTGAGTGCATTATCTAGGAATGAACCTGGTAGAGCATCCCACACAAACGAATGCTCCACATGCGGGTTTCACATGCCACCAACTCCACATTCACAGGCAACTTCAGCGCCACAGCCGTTTTCAGATAGCCCTCAATGCAAAGGCTCTAGACGCAAGGATTGGTGTGAGAGCTAATTCAATCAAGGAAACACTGCATGTTGGTGAAGGGCATATTGAAGAAGGATCAGCCGAGTGGTTCTTGTGGGAGAACAACTCCATTTGCCTCACTAACTTCACACACCATCAGGCTTCCAAGCAGCTCTCAAGGAAACTCAGTTTTCACACTCTATGCTTAGTGCCCTTTGAGTGCATTATGTAGGAATGAACCTGGTAGCGCATCCCACACAAACGAATGCTCCACATGCGGGTTTCACATGCCACCAAGTCCACATTCACAGGCAACTTCAACGCCACAGCCGTTTTCAGATAGCCCTCAATGCAAAGGCTCTAGACGCAAAGATTGGTGTGAGAGCTAATTCAATCAAGGAAACACTGCATGTTGGTGAAGGGCATATTGAAGAAGGATCAGCCGAGTGGTTCTTGTGGGAGAACAAGTCCATTTGCCTCACTAACTTCACACACCATCAGGCTTCCAAGCAGCTCTCAAGGAAACTCAGTTTTCACACTCTATGCTTAGTGCCCTTTGAGTACATTATGTAGGAATGAACCTGGTAGAGCATCCCACACAAACGGATGCTCCACATGCGGGTTTCACATGCCACCAACTCCACATTCACAGGCAACTTCAGCGCCACAGCCGTTTTCAGATAGCCCTCAATGCAAAGGCTCTAGACGCAAAGATTGGTGTGAGAGCTAATTCAATCAAGGAAACACTGCATGTTGGTGAAGGGCATATTGAAGAAGGATCAGCCGAGTGGTTCTTGTGGGAGAACAACTCCATTTGGCTCACTAACTTCACACACCATCAGGCTTCCAAGCAGCTCTCAAGGAAACTCAGTTTTCACACTCTATGCTGAGTGCCCTTTGAGTGAATTATCTAGGAATGAACCTGGTAGAGCATCCCACACAAACGAATGCTCCACATGCGGGTTTCACATGCCACCAACTCCACATTCACAGGCAACTTCAGCGCCACAGCCGTTTTCAGATAGCCCTCAATGCAAAGACTCTAGACGCAAAGATTGGTGTGAGAGCTAAGTCAATCAAGGAAACACTGCATGTTGGTGAAGGGCATATTGAAGAAGGATCAGCCGAGTGGTTCTTGTGGGAGAACAACTCCATTTGGGTCACTAACTTCACACACCATCAGGCTTCCAAGCAGCTCTCAAGGAAACTCAGTTTTCACACTCTATGCTGGGTGCCCTTTGAGTGCATTATCTAGGAATGAACCTGGTAGAGCATCCCACACAAACGAATGCTCCACATGCGGGTTTCACATGCCACCAACTCCAGATTCACATTCACAGGCAACTTCAGCGCCACAGCCGTTTTCAGATAGCCCTCAATGCAAATCTGTAGACGGAAAAATTGATGTGAGTGCTTATTCAATCAAGGAAACACTGCATGTTGGTGAAGGGCATATTGAAGAAGGATCAGCCGAGTGGTTCTTGTGGGAGAACAAATCCACTTGGCTCACTAACTTCACACACCATCAGGCTTCCAAGCAGCTCTCAAGGAAACTCAGTTTTCACACTCTATGCTTAGTGCCCTTTGAGTGCATTATCTAGGAATGAACCTGGTAGAGCATCCCACACAAACCAATGCTCCACATGCGGGTTTCACATGCCACCAACTCCACATTCACAGGCAACTTCAGCGCCACAGCCGTTTTCAGATAGCCCTCAATGCAAAGGCTCTAGACGCAAAGATTGGTGTGAGAGCTAAGTCAATCAAGGAAACACTGCATGTTGGTGAAGGGCATATTGAAGAAGGATCAGCCGAGTGGTTCTTGTGGGAGAACAACTCCATTTGCCTCACTAACTTCACACACCATCAGGCTTCCAAGCAGCTCTCAAGGAAACTCACTTTTCACACTCTATGCTGAGTGCCCTTTGAGTGAATTATCTAGGAATGAACTTGGTAGAGTATCAAACACAAACGAATGCTCCACATGCGGGTTTCACATGCCACCAACTCCACATTCACAGGCAACTTCAGCGCCACAGCCGTTTTCAGATAGCCCTCAATGCAAAGGCTCTAGACGCAAATATTGGTGTGAGAGCTAATTCAATCAAGGAAACACTGCATGTTGGTGAAGGGCATATTGAAGAAGGATCAGCCGAGTGGTTCTTGTGGGAGAACAAGTCCATTTGGCTCACTAACTTCACACACCATCAGGCTTCCAAGCAGCTCTCAAGGAAACTCAGTTTTCACACTCTATGCTTGGTGCCCTTTGAGTGCATTATCTAGGAATGAACCTGGTAGAGCATCCCACACAAACGAATGCTCCACATGCGGGTTTCACATGCCACCAACTCCACATTCACAGGAAACTTCAGCGCCACAGCCGTTTTCAGATAGCCCTCAATGCAAAGGCTCTAGACGCAAAGATTGGTGTGAGAGCTAAGTCAATCAAGGAAACACTGCATGTTGGTGAAGGGCATATTGAAGAAGGATCAGCCGAGTGGTTCTTGTGGGAGAACAAGTCCATTTGGCTCACTAACTTCACACACCATCAGGCTTCCAAGCAGCTCTCAAGGAAACTCAGTTTTCACACTCTATGCTTAGTGCCCTTTGAGTGCATTATCTAGGAATGAACCTGGTAGAGCATCCCACACAAACGAATGCTCCACATGCGGGTTTCACATGCCACCAACTCCACATTCACAGGCAGCTTCAGCGCCACAGCCGTTTTCAGATAGCCCTCAATGCAAATCTGTAGACGGAAAAATTGATGTGAGAGCTAATTCAATCAGGGAAACACTGCATGTTGGTGAAGGGCATATTGAAGAAGGATCAGCCGAGTGTTTCTTGTGGGAGAACAACTCCATTTGGCTCACTAACTTCACACACCATCAGGCTTCCAAGCAGCTCTCAAGGAAACTCAGTTTTCACACTCTATGCTTGGTTTCTTTGAGTGCATTATCTAGGAATGAACCTGGTAGAGCATCCCACACAAACGAATGCTCCACATGCGGGTTTCACATGCCACCAACTCCACATTCACAGGCAACTTCAGCGCCACAGCCGTTTTCAGATAGCCCTCAATGCAAAGGCTCTAGACGCAAATATTGGTGTGAGAGCTAAGTCAATCAAGGAAACACTGCATGTTGGTGAAGGGCATATTGAAGAAGGATCAGCCGAGTGGTTCTTGTAGGAGAACAACTCCATTTGGCTCACTAACTTCACACACCATCAGGCTTCCAAGCAGCTCTCAAGGAAACTCAGTTTTCACACTCTATGCTTAGTGCCCTTTGAGTACATTATCTAGGAATGAACCTGGTAGAGCATCCCACACAAACGAATGCTCCACATGCGGGTTTCACATGCCACCAAGTCCACATTCATAGGCAACTTCAGCGCCACAGCCGTTTTCAGATAGCCCTCAATGCAAAGGCTCTAGACGCAAAGATTGGTGTGAGAGCTAATTCCATCAAGGAAGCACTGCATGTTGGTGAAGGGCATATTGAAGAAGGATCAGCCGAGTGGTTCTTGTGGGAGAACAACTCCATTTGGCTCACTAACTTCACACACCATCAGGCTTCCAAGCAGCTCTCAAGGAAACTCAGTTTTCACACTCTATGCTTGGTGCCCTTTGAGTGCATTATCTAGGAATGAACCTGGTAGTGCATCAAACACAAACGAATGCTCCACATGCGGGTTTCACATGCCACCAACTCCACATTCACAGGAAACTTCAGCGCCACAGCCGTTTTCAGATAGCCCTCAATGCAAAGGCTCTAGACGCAAAGATTGGTGTGAGAGCTAAGTCAATCAAGGAAACACTGCATGTTGGTGAAGGGCATATTGAAGAAGGATCAGCCGAGTGGTTCTTGTGGGAGAACAACTCCATTTGGCTCACTAACTTCACACACCATCAGGCTTCCAAGCAGCTCTCAAGGAAACTCAGTTTTCACACTCTATGCTTAGTGCCCTTTGAGTGCATTATCTAGGAATGAACCTGGTAGAGCATCCCACACAAACGAATGCTCCACATGCGGGTTTCACATGCCACCAACTCCACATTCACAGGCAACTTCAGCGCCACAGCCGTTTTCAGATAGCCCTCAATGCAAAGGCTCTAGACGCAAATATTGGTGTGAGAGCTAAGTCAATCAAGGAAACACTGCATGTTGGTGAAGGGCATATTGAAGAAGGATCAGCCGAGTGGTTCTTGTAGGAGAACAACTCCATTTGGCTCACTAACTTCACACACCATCAGGCTTCCAAGCAGCTCTCAAGGAAACTCAGTTTTCACACTCTATGCTTAGTGCCCTTTGAGTACATTATCTAGGAATGAACCTGGTAGAGCATCCCACACAAACGAATGCTCCACATGCGGGTTTCACATGCCACCAAGTCCACATTCATAGGCAACTTCAGCGCCACAGCCGTTTTCAGATAGCCCTCAATGCAAAGGCTCTAGAAGCAAATATGGGTGTGAGAGCTAATTCCATCAAGGAAGCACTGCATGTTGGTGAAGGGCATATTGAAGAAGGATCAGCCGAGTGGTTCTTGTGGGAGAACAACTCCATTTGGCTCACTAACTTCACACACCATCAGGCTTCCAAGCAGCTCTCAAGGAAACTCAGTTTTCACACTCTATGCTTGGTGCCCTTTGAGTGCATTATCTAGGAATGAACCTGGTAGTGCATCCCACACAAACGAATGCTCCACATGCGGGTTTCACATGCCACCAACTCCACATTCACAGGAAACTTCAGCGCCACAGCCGTTTTCAGATAGCCCTCAATGCAAAGGCTCTAGACGCAAAGATTGGTGTGAGAGCTAAGTCAATCAAGGAAACACTGCATGTTGGTGAAGGGCATATTGAAGAAGGATCAGCCGAGTGGTTCTTGTGGGAGAACAACTCCATTTGGCTCACTAACTTCACACACCATCAGGCTTCCAAGCAGCTCTCAAGGAAACTCAGTTTTCACACTCTATGCTTAGTGCCCTTTGAGTGCATTATCTAGGAATGAACCTGGTAGAGCATCCCACACAAACGAATGCTCCACATGCGGGTTTCACATGCCACCAACTCCACATTCACAGGCAACTTCAGCGCCACAGCCGTTTTCAGATAGCCCTCAATGCAAAGGCTCTAGACGCAAAGATTGGTGTGAGAGCTAAGTCAATCAAGGAAACACTGCATGTTGGTGAAGGGCATATTGAAGAAGGATCAGCCGAGTGGTTCTTGTGGGAGAACAACTCCATTTGCCTCACTAACTTCACACACCATCAGGCTTCCAAGCAGCTCTCAAGGACACTCAGTTTTCACACTCTATGCTTAGTGCCCTTTGAGTGCCTAGGACTGAAATCAAGCTTTGTGAGCATCCCACACAAACGAATGCTCCACATGCGGGTTTCACATGCCACCAACTCCACATTCACAGGCAACTTCAGCGCCACAGCCGTTTTCAGATAGCCCTCAATGCAAAGGCTCTAGACGCAAATATTGCTGTGAGAGATAATTCAATCAAGGAAACACTGCATGTTGGTGAAGGGCATATTGATGTAGGATCAGCCGAGTGGTTCTTGTGGGAGAACAACTTCATTTGCCTCACTAACTTCACACACCATCAGGCTTCCAAGAAGCTCTCAAGGAAACTCAGTTTTCACACTCTATGCTTAGTGAACTTTGAGTGCATTATCTAGGAATGAACCTGGTAGAGCATCCCAAACAAACGAATGCTCCACATGCGGGTTTCACATGCCACCAAGTCCACATTCACAGGCAACTTCAACGCCACAGCCGTTTTCAGATAGCCCTCAATGCAAAGGCTCTAGACGCAAATATTGGTGTGAGAGCTAATTCAATCAAGGAAACACTGCATGTTGGTGAAGGGCATATTGAAGAAGGATCAGCCGAGTGGTTCTTGTAGGAGAACAACTCCATTTGGCTCACTAACTTCACACACCATCAGGCTTCCAAGAAGCTCTCAAGGAAACTCAGTTTTCACACTCTATGCTTAGTGCCCTTTGAGTGCATTATCTACGAATGAACCTGGTAGAGCATCCCACACAAACGAATGCTCCACATGCGGGTTTCACATTCCACCAACTCCACGTTCACAGGCAACTTCAGCGCCACAGCAGTTTTCAGATAGCCCTCAATGCAAAGGCTCTAGACGCAAAGATTGGTGTGAGAGCTAAGTCAATCAAGGAAACACTGCATGTTGGTGAAGGGCATATTGAAGAAGGATCAGCCAAGTGGTTCTTGTGGGAGAACAACTCCATTTGGCTCACTAACTTCACACACCATCAGGCTTCCAAGCAGCTCTCAAGGAAACTCAGTTTTCACACTCTATGCTTAGTGCCCTTTGAGTGCCTAGGGCTGAAATGAAGCTTTGTGAGCATCCCACACAAACGAATGCTTCACATGCGGGTTTCACATGCCACCAACTCCACATTCACAGGCAACTTCAGCGCCACAGCCGTTTTCAGATAGCCCTCAATGCAAAGGCTCTAGACGCAAATATTGGTGTGAGAGCTAAGTCAATCAAGGAAACACTGCATGTTGGTGAAGGGCATATTGATGTAGGATCAGCCGAGTGGTTCTTGTGGGAGAACAACTCCATTTGGCTCACTAACTTCACACACCATCAGGCTTCCAAGCAGCTCTCAAGGAAACTCAGTTTTCACACTCTATGCTTGGTGCCCTTTGAGTGCATTATCTAGGAATGAACCTGGTAGAGCATCCCACACAAACGAATGCTCCACATGTGGGTTTCACATGCCACCAACTCCACATTCACAGGCAACTTCAGCGCCACAGCCGTTTTCAGATAGCCCTCAATGCAAAGGCTCTAGACGCAAAGATTGGTGTGAGAGCTAAGTCAATCAAGGAAACACTGCATGTTGGTGAAGGGCATATTGAAGAAGGATCAGCCGAGTGGTTCTTGTGGGAGAACAACTCCATTTGCCTCACTAACTTCACACACCATCAGGCTTCCAAGCAGCTCTCAAGGAAACTCAGTTTTCACACTCTATGCTTAGTGCCTTTTGAGTGCATTATCTAGGAATGAACCTGGTAGAGCATCCCACACAAACGAATGCTCCACATGCGGGTTTCACATGCCACCAACTCCACATTCACAGGCAACTTCAACGCCACAGCCGTTTTCAGATAGCCCTCAATGCAAAGACTCTAGACGCAAAGATTGGTGTGAGAGCTAATTCAATCAAGGAAACACTGCATGTTGGTGAAGGGCATATTGAAGAAGGATCAGCCGAGTGGTTCTTGTGGGAGAACAACTCCATTTGCCTCACTAACTTCACACACCATCAGGCTTCCAAGCAGCTCTCAAGGAAACTCAGTTTTCACACTCTATGCTTAGTGAACTTTGAGTGCATTATCTAGGAATGAACTTGGTAGAGCATCCCACACAAACGAATGCTCCACATGCGGGTTTCACATGCCACCAACTCCACATTCACAGGCAACTTCAGCGCCACAGCCTTTTTCAGATAGTCCTCAATGCAAAGGCTCTAGACGGAAAAATTGGTGTGAGAGCTAATTCAATCAAGGAAACACTGCATGTTGGTGAAGGGCATATTGAAGAAGGATCAGCCGAGTGGTTCTTGTGGGAGAACAACTCCATTTGGCTCACTAACTTCACACACCATCAGGCTTCCAAGCAGCTCTCAAGGAAACTCAGTTTTCACACTCTATGCTTAAGGCCTTTGAGTGCATTATCTAGGAATGAACCTGGTAGAGCATCCCACACAAACCAATGCTCCACATGCGGGTTTCACATGCCACCAAGTCCACATTCACAGGCAACTTCAGCGCCACAGCCGTTTTCACATAGTCCTCAATGCAAAGGCTCTAGACGCAAATATTGGTGTGAGAGCTAATTCAATCAAGGAAACACTGCATGTTGGTGAAGGGCATATTGATGTAGGATCAGCCGAGTGGTTCTTGTGGGAGAACAACTCCATTTGGCTCACTAACTTCACACACCATCAGGCTTCCAAGCAGCTCTCAAGGAAACTCAGTTTTCACACTCTATGCTTAGTGCCCTTTGAGTGCATTATCTAGGAATGAACCTGGTAGAGCATCCCACACAAACGAATGCTCCACATGCGGGTTTCACATGCCACCAACTCCACATTCACAGGCAACTTCAGCGCCACAGCCGTTTTCAGATAGCCCTCAATGCAAAGGCTCTAGACGCAAAGATTGGTGTGAGAGCTAATTCAATCAAGGAAACACTGCATGTTGGTGAAGGGCATATTGAAGAAGGATCAGCCAAGTGGTTTTTGTGGGAGAACAACTCCATTTGCCTCACTAACTTCACACACCATCAGGCTTCCAAGCAGCTCTCAAGGAAACTCAGTTTTCACACTCTGTGCTTAGTGCCCTTTGAGTGCATTATCTAGGAATGAACCTGGTAGAGCATCCCACACAAACGAATGCTCCACATGCGGGTTTCACATGCCACCAACTCCACATTCACAGGCAACTTCAGCGCCACAGCCGTTTTCAGATAGCCCTCAATGCAAAGGCTCTAGACGCAAAGATTGGTGTGAGAGCTAATTCAATCAAGGAAACACTGCATGTTGGTGAAGGGCATATTGAAGAAGGATCAGCCGAGTGGTTCTTGTGGGAGAACAACTCCATTTGCCTCACTAACTTCACACACCATCAGGCTTCCAAGCAGCTCTCAAGGAAACTCAGTTTTCACACTCTATGCTTAGTGAACTTTGAATGCATTATCTAGGAATGAACTTGGTAGAGCATCCCACACAAACGAATGCTCCACATGCGGGTTTCACATGCCACCAACTCCACATTCACAGGCAACTTCAGCGCCACAGCCTTTTTCAGATAGTCCTCAATGCAAAGGCTCTAGACGGAAAAATTGGTGTGAGAGCTAATTCAATCAAGGAAACACTGCATGTTGGTGAAGGGCATATTGAAGAAGGATCAGCCGAGTGGTTCTTGTGGGAGAACAACTCCATTTGGCTCACTAACTTCACACACCATCAGGCTTCCAAGCAGCTCTCAAGGAAACTCAGTTTTCACACTCTATGCTTAAGGCCTTTGAGTGCATTATCTAGGAATGAACCTGGTAGAGCATCCCACACAAACCAATGCTCCACATGCGGGTTTCACATGCCACCAAGTCCACATTCACAGGCAACTTCAGCGCCACAGCCGTTTTCACATAGTCCTCAATGCAAAGGCTCTAGACGCAAATATTGGTGTGAGAGCTAATTCAATCAAGGAAACACTGCATGTTGGTGAAGGGCATATTGATGTAGGATCAGCCGAGTGGTTCTTGTGGGAGAACAACTCCATTTGGCTCACTAACTTCACACACCATCAGGCTTCCAAGCAGCTCTCAAGGAAACTCAGTTTTCACACTCTATGCTTAGTGCCCTTTGAGTGCATTATCTAGGAATGAACCTGGTAGAGCATCCCACACAAACGAATGCTCCACATGCGGGTTTCACATGCCACCAACTCCACATTCACAGGCAACTTCAGCGCCACAGCCGTTTTCAGATAGCCCTCAATGCAAAGGCTCTAGACGCAAAGATTGGTGTGAGAGCTAATTCAATCAAGGAAACACTGCATGTTGGTGAAGGGCATATTGAAGAAGGATCAGCCAAGTGGTTTTTGTGGGAGAACAACTCCATTTGCCTCACTAACTTCACACACCATCAGGCTTCCAAGCAGCTCTCAAGGAAACTCAGTTTTCACACTCTGTGCTTAGTGCCCTTTGAGTGCATTATCTAGGAATGAACCTGGTAGAGCATCCCACACAAACGAATGCTCCACATGCGGGTTTCACATGCCACCAACTCCACATTCACAGGCAACTTCAGCGCCACAGCCGTTTTCAGATAGCCCTCAATGCAAAGGCTCTAGACGCAAAGATTGGTGTGAGAGCTAATTCAATCAAGGAAACACTGCATGTTGGTGAAGGGCATATTGAAGAAGGATCAGCCGAGTGGTTCTTGTGGGAGAACAACTCCATTTGGCTCACTAACTTCACACACCATCAGGCTTCCAAGCAGCTCTCAAGGAAACTCAGTTTTCACACTCTATGTTTGGTGCCCTTTGAGTGCATTATCTAGGAATGAACCTGGTAGAGCATCCCACACAAACGAATGCTCCACATGCGGGTTTCACATGCCAAAAACTCCACATTCACAGGCAACTTCAGCGCCACAGCCGTTTTCAGATAGCCCTCAATGCAAAGGCTCTAGACGCAAAGATTGGTGTGAGAGCTAAGTCAATCAAGGAAACACTGCATGTTGGTGAAGGGCATATTGAAGAAGAATCAGCCGAGTGGTTCTTGTGGGAGAACAACTCCATTTGCCTCACTAACTTCACACACCATCAGGCTTCCAAGCAGCCCTCAAGGAAACTCAGTTTTCACACTCTATGCTGAGTGCCCTTTGAGTGCATTATCTAGGAATGAACCTGGTAGAGCATCCCACACAAACGAATGCTCCACATGCGGGTTTCACATGCCACCAACTCCACATTCACAGGCAACTTCAGCGCCACAGCCGTTTTCAGATAGCCCTCAATGCAAAGGCTCTAGACGCAAAGATTGGTGTGAGAGCTAAGTCAATCAAGGAAACACTGCATGTTGGTGAAGGGCATATTGAAGAAGGATCAGCCGAGTGGTTCTTGTGGGAGAACAACTCCATTTGGCTCACTAACTTCACACACCATCAGGCTTCCAAGCAGCTCTCAAGGAAACTCAGTTTTCACACTCTATGCTGAATGCCCTTTGAGTACATTATCTAGGAATGAACCTGGTAGAGCATCCCACACAAACGAATGCTCCACATGCGGGTTTCACATGCCACCAACTCCACATTCACAGGCAACTTCAACGCCACAGCCGTTTTCAGATAGCCCTCAATGCAAAGGCTCTAGACGCAAAGATTGGTGTGAGAGCTAAGTCAATCAAGGAAACACTGCATGTTGGTGAAGGGCATATTGAAGAAGGATCAGCCAAGTGGTTCTTGTGGGAGAACAACTCCATTTGGCTCACTAACTTCACACACCATCAGGCTTCCAAGCAGCTCTCAAGGAAACTCAGTTTTCACACTCTATGCTTGGTGCCCTTTGAGTGCATTATCTAGGAATGAACCTGGTAGAGCATCCCACACAAACGAATGCTCCACATGCGGGTTTCACATGCCACCAACTCCACATTCACAGGCAACTTCAGCGCCACAGCCGTTTTCAGATAGCCCTCAATGCAAAGGCTCTAGACGCAAATATTGGTGTGAGAGCTAATTCAATCAAGGAAACACTGCATGTTGGTGAAGGGCATATTGAAGAAGGATCAGCCGAGTGGTTCTTGTGGGAGAACAACTCCATTTGCCTCACTAACTTCACACACCATCAGGCTTCCAAGCAGCTCTCAAGGAAACTCAGTTTTCACACTCTATGCTTAGTGCCTTTTGAGTGCATTATCTAGGAATGAACCTGGTAGAGCATCCCACACAAACGAATGCTCCACATGCGGGTTTCACATGCCACCAACTCCACATTCACAGGCAACTTCAACGCCACAGCCGTTTTCAGATAGCCCTCAATGCAAAGGCTCTAGACGCAAATATTGGTGTGAGAGCTAATTCAATCAAGGAAACACTGCATGTTGGTGAAGGGCATATTGAAGAAGGATCAGCCGAGTGGTTCTTGTGGGAGAACAACTCCATTTGCCTCACTAACTTCACACACCATCAGGCTTCCAAGCAGCTCTCAAGGAAACTCAGTTTTCACACTCTATGCTTAATGAACTTTGAGTGCATTATCTAGGAATGAACTTGGTAGAGCATCCCACACAAACGAATGCTCCACATGCGGGTTTCACATGCCACCAACTCCACATTCATAGGCAACTTCAGCGCCACAGCCGTTTTCAGATAGCCCTCAATGCAAAGGCTCTAGACGCAAATATTGGTGTGAGAGCTAATTCAATCAAGGAAACACTGCATGTTGGTGAAGGGCATATTGAAGAAGGATCAGCCGAGTGGTTCTTGTGGGAGAACAACTCCATTTGGTTCACTAACTTCACACACCATCAGGCTTCCAAGCAGCTCTCAAGGAAACTCACTTTTCACACTCTATGCTTAGTGCCCTTTGAGTGCATTATCTAGGAATGAACCTGGTAGAGCATCCCACACAAACCAATGCTCCACATGCGGGTTTCACATGCCACCAACTCCACATTCACAGGCAACTTCAGCGCCACAGCCTTTTTCAGATAGTCCTCAATGCAAAGGCTCTAGACGGAAAAATTGGTGTGAGAGCTAATTCAATCAAGGAAACACTGCATGTTGGTGAAGGGCATATTGAAGAAGGATCAGCCGAGTGGTTCTTGTGGGAGAACAACTCCATTTGGCTCACTAACTTCACACACCATCAGGCTTCCAAGCAGCTCTCAAGGAAACTCAGTTTTCACACTCTATGCTTAAGGCCTTTGAGTGCATTATCTAGGAATGAACCTGGTAGAGCATCCCACACAAACGAATGCTCCACATGCGGGTTTCACATGCCACCAACTCCACATTCACAGGCAACTTCAGCGCCACAGCCGTTTTCACATAGTCCTCAATGCAAAGGCTCTAGACGCAAATATTGGTGTGAGAGCTAATTCAATCAAGGAAACACTGCATGTTGGTGAAGGGCATATTGATGTAGGATCAGCCGAGTGGTTCTTGTGGGAGAACAACTCCATTTGGCTCACTAACTTCACACACCATCAGGCTTCCAAGCAGCTCTCAAGGAAACTCAGTTTTCACACTCTTTGCTTAGTGCCCTTTGAGTGCATTATCTAGGAATGAACCTGATAGAGCATCCCACACAAACGAATGCTCCACATGCGGGTTTCACATGCCACCAACTCCACATTCACAGGCAACTTCAGCGCCACAGCCGTTTTCAGATAGCCCTCAATGCAAAGGCTCTAGACGCAAAGATTGGTGTGAGAGCTAATTCAATCAAGGAAACACTGCATGTTGGTGAAGGGCATATTGAAGAAGGATCTGCCAAGTGGTTTTTGTGGGAGAACAACTCCATTTGGCTCACTAACTTCACACACCATCAGGCTTCCAAGCAGCTCTCAAGGAAACTCAGTTTTCACACTCTGTGCTTAGTGCCCTTTGAGTGCATTATCTAGGAATGAACCTGGTAGAGCATCCCACACAAACGAATGCTCCACATGCGGGTTTCACATGCCACCAACTCCACATTCACAGGCAACTTCAGCGCCACAGCCGTTTTCAGATAGCCCTCAATGCAAAGGCTCTAGACGCAAAGATTGGTGTGAGAGCTAATTCAATCAAGGAAACACTGCATGTTGGTGAAGGGCATATTGAAGAAGGATCAGCCGAGTGGTTCTTGTGGGAGAACAACTCCATTTGGCTCACTAACTTCACACACCATCAGGCTTCCAAGCAGCTCTCAAGGAAACTCAGTTTTCACACTCTATGTTTGGTGCCCTTTGAGTGCATTATCTAGGAATGAACCTGGTAGAGCATCCCACACAAACGAATGCTCCACATGCGGGTTTCACATGCCACCAACTGCACATTCACAGGCAACTTCAGCGCCACAGCTGTTTTCAGATAGCCCTCAATGCAAAGGCTGCAGATGGAAAAATTGGTGTGAGAGCTAATTCCATCAAGGAAGCACTGCATGTTGGTGAAGGGCATATTGAAGAAGGATCAGCCGAGTGGTTCTTGTGGGAGAACAACTCCATTTGCCTCACTAACTTCACACACCATCAGGCTTCCAAGCAGCTCTCAAGGAAACTCAGTTTTCACACTCTATGCTGAGTGCCCTTTGAGTGCATTATCTAGGAATGAACCTGGTAGAGCATCCCACACAAACGAATGCTCCACATGCGGGTTTCACATGCCAAAAACTCCACATTCACAGGCAACTTCAGCGCCACAGCCGTTTTCAGATAGCCCTCAATGCAAAGGCTCTAGACGCAAAGATTGGTGTGAGAGCTAAGTCAATCAAGGAAACACTGCATGTTGGTGAAGGGCATATTGAAGAAGAATCAGCCGAGTGGTTCTTGTGGGAGAACAACTCCATTTGGCTCACTAACTTCACACACCATCAGGCTTCCAAGCAGCCCTCAAGGAAACTCAGTTTTCACACTCTATGCTGAGTGCCCTTTGAGTGCATTATCTAGGAATGAACCTGGTAGAGCATCCCACACAAACGAATGCTCCACATGCGGGTTTCACATGCCACCAACTCCACATTCACAGGCAACTTCAACGCCACAGCCGTTTTCAGATAGCCCTCAATGCAAAGGCTCTAGACGCAAAGATTGGTGTGAGAGCTAAGTCAATCAAGGAAACACTGCATGTTGGTGAAGGGCATATTGAAGAAGGATCAGCCAAGTGGTTCTTGTGGGAGAACAACTCCATTTGGCTCACTAACTTCACACACCATCAGGCTTCCAAGCAGCTCTCAAGGAAACTCAGTTTTCACACTCTATACTTAGTGCCCTTTGAGTGCCTAGGGCTGAAATGAAGCTTTGTGAGCATCCCACACAAACGAATGCTTCACATGCGGGTTTCACATGCCACCAACTCCACATTCACAGGCAACTTCAGCGCCACAGCCGTTTTCAGATAGCCCTCAATGCAAAGGCTCTAGACGCAAAGATTGGTGTGAGAGCTAAGTCAATCAAGGAAACACTGCATGTTGGTGAAGGGCATATTGATGTAGGATCAGCCGAGTGGTTCTTGTGGGAGAACAACTCCATTTGGCTCACTAACTTCACACACCATCAGGCTTCCAAGCAGCTCTCAAGGAAACTCAGTTTTCACACTCTATGCTTGGTGCCCTTTGAGTGCATTATCTAGGAATGAACCTGGTAGAGCATCCCACACAAACGAATGCTCCACATGCGGGTTTCACATGCCACCAACTCCACATTCACAGGCAACTTCAGCGCCACAGCCGTTTTCAGATAGCCCTCAATGCAAAGGCTCTAGACGCAAAGATTGGTGTGAGAGCTAAGTCAATCAAGGAAACACTGCATGTTGGTGAAGGGCATATTGAAGAAGGATCAGCCAAGTGGTTCTTGTGGGAGAACAACTCCATTTGGCTCACTAACTTCACACACCATCAGGCTTCCAAGCAGCTCTCAAGGAAACTCAGTTTTCACACTCTATGCTTGGTGCCCTTTGAGTGCATTATCTAGGAATGAACCTGGTAGAGCATCCCACACAAACGAATGCTCCACATGCGGGTTTCACATGCCACCAACTCCACATTCACAGGCAACTTCAGCGCCACAGCCGTTTTCAGATAGCCCTCAATGCAAAGGCTCTAGACGCAAATATTGGTGTGAGAGCTAAGTCAATCAAGGAAACACTGCATGTTGGTGAAGGGCATATTGAAGAAGGATCAGCCGAGTGGTTCTTGTGGGAGAACAACTCCATTTGCCTCACTAACTTCACACACCATCAGGCTTCCAAGCAGCTCTCAAGGAAACTCAGTTTTCACACTCTATGCTTAGTGCCTTTTGAGTGCATTATCTAGGAATGAACCTGGTAGAGCATCCCACACAAACGAATGCTCCACATGCGGGTTTCACATGCCACCAACTCCACATTCACAGGCAACTTCAACGCCACAGCCGTTTTCAGATAGCCCTCAATACAAAGGCTCTAGACGCAAATATTGGTGTGAGAGCTAATTCAATCAAGGAAACACTGCATGTTGGTGAAGGGCATATTGAAGAAGGATCAGCCGAGTGGTTCTTGTGGGAGAACAACTCCATTTGCCTCACTAACTTCACACACCATCAGGCTTCCAAGCAGCTCTCAAGGAAACTCAGTTTTCACACTCTATGCTTAGTGAACTTTGAGTGCATTATCTAGGAATGAACTTGGTAGAGCATCCCACACAAACGAATGCTCCACATGCGGGTTTCACATGCCACCAACTCCACATTCACATTCACAGGCAACTTCAGCGCCACAGCCGTTTTCAGATAGCCCTCAATGCAAAGGCTCTAGACGCAAAGATTGGTGTGAGAGCTAATTCAATCAAGGAAACACTGCATGTTGGTGAAGGGCATATTGAAGAAGGATCAGCCAAGTGGTTTTTGTGGGAGAACAACTCCATTTGCCTCACTAACTTCACACACCATCAGGCTTCCAAGCAGGTCTCAAGGAAACTCAGTTTTCACACTCTGTGCTTAGTGCCCTTTGAGTGCATTATCTAGGAATGAACCTGGTAGAGCATCCCACACAAACGAATGCTCCACATGCGGGTTTCACATGCCACCAACTCCACATTCACAGGCAACTTCAGCGCCACAGCCGTTTTCAGATAGCCCTCAATGCAAAGGCTCTAGACGCAAAGATTGGTGTGAGAGCTAATTCAATCAAGGAAACACTGCATGTTGGTGAAGGGCATATTGAAGAAGGATCAGCCGAGTGGTTCTTGTGGGAGAACAACTCCATTTGGCTCACTAACTTCACACACCATCAGGCTTCCAAGCAGCTCTCAAGGAAACTCAGTTTTCACACTCTATGTTTGGTGCCCTTTGAGTGCATTATCTAGGAATGAACCTGGTAGAGCATCCCACACAAACGAATGCTCCACATGCGGGTTTCACATGCCACCAACTGCACATTCACAGGCAACTTCAGCGCCACAGCCGTTTTCAGATAGCCCTCAATGCAAAGGCTGCAGACGGAAAAATTGGTGTGAGAGCTAATTCAATCAAGCAAACACTGCATGTTGGTGAAGGGCATATTGAAGAAGGATCAGCCGAGTGGTTCTTGTGGGAGAACAACTCCATTTGGCTCACTAACTTCACACACCATCAGGCTTCCAAGCAGCTCTCAAGGAAACTCAGTTTTCACACTCTATGCTGAGTGCCCTTTGAGTGCATTATCTAGGAATGAACCTGGTAGAGCATCCCACACAAACGAATGCTCCACATGCGGGTTTCACATGCCACCAACTCCACATTCACAGGCAACTTCAGCGCCACAGCCGTTTTCAGATAGCCCTCAATGCAAAGGCTCTAGACGCAAATATTGGTGTGAGAGCTAAGTCAATCAAGGAAACACTGCATGTTGGTGAAGGGCATATTGAAGAAGAATCAGCCGAGTGGTTCTTGTGGGAGAACAACTCCATTTGCCTCACTAACTTCACACACCATCAGGCTTCCAAGCAGCCCTCAAGGAAACTCAGTTTTCACACTCTATGCTGAGTGCCCTTTGAGTGCATTATCTAGGAATGAACCTGGTAGAGCATCCCACACAAACGAATGCTCCACATGCGGGTTTCACATGCCACCAACTCCACATTCACAGGCAACTTCAGCGCCACAGCCGTTTTCAGATAGCCCTCAATGCAAAGGCTCTAGACGCAAAGATTGGTGTGAGAGCTAAGTCAATCAAGGAAACACTGCATGTTGGTGAAGGGCATATTGAAGAAGGATCAGCCGAGTGGTTCTTGTGGGAGAACAACTCCATTTGGCTCACTAACTTCACACACCATCAGGCTTCCAAGCAGCTCTCAAGGAAACTCAGTTTTCACACTCTATGCTGAATGCCCTTTGAGTACATTATCTAGGAATGAACCTGGTAGAGCATCCCACACAAACGAATGCTCCACATGCGGGTTTCACATGCCACCAACTCCACATTCACAGGCAACTTCAACGCCACAGCCGTTTTCAGATAGCCCTCAATGCAAAGGCTCTAGACGCAAAGATTGGTGTGAGAGCTAAGTCAATCAAGGAAACACTGCATGTTGGTGAAGGGCATATTGAAGAAGGATCAGCCAAGTGGTTCTTGTGGGAGAACAACTCCATTTGGCTCACTAACTTCACACACCATCAGGCTTCCAAGCAGCTCTCAAGGAAACTCAGTTTTCACACTCTATACTTAGTGCCCTTTGAGTGCCTAGGGCTGAAATGAAGCTTTGTGAGCATCCCACACAAACGAATGCTTCACATGCGGGTTTCACATGCCACCAACTCCACATTCACAGGCAACTTCAGCGCCACAGCCGTTTTCAGATAGCCCTCAATGCAAAGGCTCTAGACGCAAATATTGGTGTGAGAGCTAAGTCAATCAAGGAAACACTGCATGTTGGTGAAGGGCATATTGATGTAGGATCAGCCGAGTGGTTCTTGTGGGAGAACAACTCCATTTGGCTCACTAACTTCACACACCATCAGGCTTCCAAGCAGCTCTCAAGGAAACTCAGTTTTCACACTCTATGCTTGGTGCCCTTTGAGTGCATTATCTAGGAATGAACCTGGTAGAGCATCCCACACAAACGAATGCTCCACATGCGGGTTTCACATGCCACCAACTCCACATTCACAGGCAACTTCAGCGCCACAGCCGTTTTCAGATAGCCCTCAATGCAAAGGCTCTAGACGCAAATATTGGTGTGAGAGCTAAGTCAATCAAGGAAACACTGCATGTTGGTGAAGGGCATATTGATGTAGGATCAGACGAGTGGTTCTTGTGGGAGAACAACTCCATTTGGCTCACTAACTTCACACACCATCAGGCTTCCAAGCAGCTCTCAAGGAAACTCAGTTTTCACACTCTATGCTGAGTGCCCTTTGAGTGCATTATCTAGGAATGAACCTGGTAGAGCATCCCACACAAACGAATGCTCCACATGCGGGTTTCACATGCCACCAACTCCACATTCACAGGCAACTTCAGCGCCACAGCCGTTTTCAGATAGCCCTCAATGCAAAGGCTCTAGACGCAAAGATTGGTGTGAGAGCTAAGTCAATCAAGGAAACACTGCATGTTGGTGAAGGGCATATTGAAGAAGGATCAGCCGAGTGGTTCTTGTGGGAGAACAACTCCATTTGGCTCACTAACTTCACACACCATCAGGCTTCCAAGCAGCTCTCAAGGAAACTCAGTTTTCACACTCTATGCTGAATGCCCTTTGAGTACATTATCTAGGAATGAACCTGGTAGAGCATCCCACACAAACGAATGCTCCACATGCGGGTTTCACATGCCACCAAATCCACATTCACAGGCAACTTCAACGCCACAGCCGTTTTCAGATAGCCCTCAATGCAAAGGCTCTAGACGCAAAGATTGGTGTGAGAGCTAAGTCAATCAAGGAAACACTGCATGTTGGTGAAGGGCATATTGAAGAAGGATCAGCCAAGTGGTTCTTGTGGGAGAACAACTCCATTTGGCTCACTAACTTCACACACCATCAGGCTTCCAAGCAGCTCTCAAGGAAACTCAGTTTTCACACTCTATACTTAGTGCCCTTTGAGTGCCTAGGGCTGAAATGAAGCTTTGTGAGCATCCCACACAAACGAATGCTTCACATGCGGGTTTCACATGCCACCAACTCCACATTCACAGGCAACTTCAGCGCCACAGCCGTTTTCAGATAGCCCTCAATGCAAAGGCTCTAGACGCAAAGATTGGTGTGAGAGCTAAGTCAATCAAGGAAACACTGCATGTTGGTGAAGGGCATATTGATGTAGGATCAGCCGAGTGGTTCTTGTGGGAGAACAACTCCATTTGGCTCACTAACTTCACACACCATCAGGCTTCCAAGCAGCTCTCAAGGAAACTCAGTTTTCACACTCTATGCTTGGTGCCCTTTGAGTGCATTATCTAGGAATGAACCTGGTAGAGCATCCCACACAAACGAATGCTCCACATGCGGGTTTCACATGCCACCAACTCCACATTCACAGGCAACTTCAGCGCCACAGCCGTTTTCAGATAGCCCTCAATGCAAAGGCTCTAGACGCAAATATAGGTGTGAGAGCTAAGTCAATCAAGGAAACACTGCATGTTGGTGAAGGGCATATTGATGTAGGATCAGACGAGTGGTTCTTGTGGGAGAACAACTCCATTTGGCTCACTAACTTCACACACCATCAGGCTTCCAAGCAGCTCTCAAGGAAACTCAGTTTTCACACTCTATGCTGAGTGCCCTTTGAGTGCATTATCTAGGAATGAACCTGGTAGAGCATCCCACACAAACGAATGCTCCACATGCGGGTTTCACATGCCACCAACTCCACATTCACAGGCAACTTCAGCGCCACAGCCGTTTTCAGATAGCCCTCAATGCAAAGGCTCTAGACACAAAGATTGGTGTGAGAGCTAATTCAATCAAGGAAACACTGCATGTTGGTGAAGGGCATATTGAAGAAGGATCAGCCGAGTGGTTCTTGTGGGAGAACAACTCCATTTGGCTCACTAACTTCACACACCATCAGGCTTCCAAGCAGCTCTCAAGGAAACTCAGTTTTCACACTCTATGCTTGGTGGCCTTTGAGTGCATTATCTAGGAATGAACCTGGTAGAGCATCCCACACAAACGAATGCTCCACATGTGGGTTTCACATGCCACCAACTCCACATTCACAGGCAACTTCAACGCCACAGCCATTTTCAGATAGCCCTCAATGCAAAGGCTCTAGACGCAAATATTGGTGTGAGAGCTAATTCAATCAAGGAAACACTGCATGTTGGTGAAGGGCATATTGAAGAAGGATCAGCCGAGTGGTTCTTGTGGGAGAACAACTCCATTTGGCTCACTAACTTCACACACCGTCAGGCTTCCAAGCAGCTCTCAAGGAAACTCACTTTTCACACTCTATGCTTAGTGCCCTTTGAGTGCATTATCTAGGAATGAACCTGGTAGAGCATCCCACACAAACGAATGCTCCACATGCGGGTTTCACATGCCACCAACTCCACATTCACAGGCAACTTCAACGCCACAGCCTTTTTCAGATAGCCCTCAATGCAAAGGCTCTAGACGGAAAAATTGGTGTGAGAGCTAATTCAATCAAGGAAACACTGCATGTTGGTGAAGGGCATATTGAAGAAGGATCAGCCAAGTGGTTCTTGTGGGAGAACATCTCCATTTGGCTCACTAACTTCACACACCATCAGGCTTCCAAGCAGCTCTCAAGGAAACTCAGTTTTCACACTCTATGCTGAATGCCCTTTGAGTACATTATCTAGGAATGAACCTGGTAGAGCATCCCACACAAACCAATGCTCCACATGCGGGTTTCACATGCCACCAACTCCACATTCACAGGCAACTTCAACGCCACAGCCGTTTTCAGATAGCCCTCAATGCAAAGGCTCTAGACGCAAAGATTGGTGTGAGAGCTAAGTCAATCAAGGAAACACTGCATGTTGGTGAAGGGCATATTGAAGAAGGATCAGCCAAGTGGTTCTTGTGGGAGAACAACTCCATTTGGCTCACTAACTTCACACACCATCAGGCTTCCAAGCAGCTCTCAAGGAAACTCAGTTTCACACTCTATACTTAGTGCCCTTTGAGTGCCTAGGGCTGAAATGAAGCTTTGTGAGCATCCCACACAAACGAATGCTTCACATGCGGGTTTCACATGCCACCAACTCCACATTCACAGGCAACTTCAGCGCCACAGCCGTTTTCAGATAGCCCTCAATGCAAAGGCTCTAGACGCAAATATTGGTGTGAGAGCTAAGTCAATCAAGGAAACCACTGCATGTTGGTGAAGGGCATATTGATGTAGGATCAGCCGAGTGGTTCTTGTGGAGAACAACTCCATTTGGCTCACTAACTTCACACACCATCAGGCTTCCAAGCAGCTCTCAAGGAAACTCAGTTTTCACACTCTATGCTTGGTGCCCTTTGAGTGCATTATCTAGGAATGAACCTGGTAGAGCATCCCACACAAACGAATGCTCCACATGCGGGTTTCACATGCCACCAACTCCACATTCACAGGCAACTTCAGCGCCACAGCCGTTTTCAGATAGCCCTCAATGCAAAGGCTCTAGACGCAAATATTGGTGTGAGAGCTAAGTCAATCAAGGAAACACTGCATGTTGGTGAAGGGCATATTGATGTAGGATCAGACGAGTGGTTCTTGTGGGAGAACAACTCCATTTGGCTCACTAACTTCACACACCATCAGGCTTCCAAGCAGCTCTCAAGGAAACTCAGTTTTCACACTCTATGCTTAATGAACTTTGAGTGAATTATCTAGGAATGAACTTGGTAGAGCATCCCACACAAACGAATGCTCCACATGCGGGTTTCACATGCCACCAACTCCACATTCATAGGCAACTTCAGCGCCACAGCCGTTTTCAGATAGCCCTCAATGCAAAGGCTCTAGACACAAAGATTGGTGTGAGAGCTAATTCAATCAAGGAAACACTGCATGTTGGTGAAGGGCATATTGAAGAAGGATCAGCCGAGTGGTTCTTGTGGGAGAACAACTCCATTTGGCTCACTAACTTCACACACCATCAGGCTTCCAAGCAGCTCTCAAGGAAACTCAGTTTTCACACTCTATGCTTGGTGGCCTTTGAGTGCATTATCTAGGAATGAACCTGGTAGAGCATCCCACACAAACGAATGCTCCACATGTGGGTTTCACATGCACCAACTCCACATTCACAGGCAACTTCAACGCCACAGCCATTTTCAGATAGCCCTCAATGCAAAGGCTCTAGACGCAAATATTGGTGTGAGAGCTAATTCAATCAAGGAAACACTGCATGTTGGTGAAGGGCATATTGAAGAAGGATCAGCCGAGTGGTTCTTGTGGGAGAACAACTCCATTTGGCTCACTAACTTCACACACCGTCAGGCTTCCAAGCAGCTCTCAAGGAAACTCACTTTTCACACTCTATGCTTAGTGCCCTTTGAGTGCATTATCTAGGAATGAACCTGGTAGAGCATCCCACACAAACGAATGCTCCACATGCGGGTTTCACATGCCACCAACTCCACATTCACAGGCAACTTCAACGCCACAGCCTTTTTCAGATAGCCCTCAATGCAAAGGCTCTAGACGGAAAAATTGGTGTGAGAGCTAATTCAATCAAGGAAACACTGCATGTTGGTGAAGGGCATATTGAAGAAGGATCAGCCGAGTGGTTCTTGTGGGAGAACATCTCCATTTGGCTCACTAACTTCACACACCATCAGGCTTCCAAGCAGCTCTCAAGGAAACTCAGTTTTCACACTCTATGCTTAAGACCTTTGAGTGAATTATCTAGGAATGAACCTGGTAGAGCATCCCACACAAACCAATGCTCCACGTGCGGGTTTCACATGCCACCAAGTCCACATTCACAGGCAACTTCAGCGCCACAGCCATTTTCAGATAGCCCTCAATGCAAAGGCTCTAGACGCAAAGATTGGTGTGAGAGCTAATTCAATCAAGGAAACACTGCATGTTGGTGAAGGGCATATTGATGTAGGATCAGCCGAGTGGGTTCTTGTGGGAGAACAACTCCATTTGGCTCACTAACTTCACACACCATCAGGCTTCCAAGCAGCTCTCAAGGAAACTCAGTTTTCACACTCTATGCTTAGTGCCCTTTGAGTGCATTATCTAGGAATGAACCTGGTAGAGCATCCCCACACAAACGAATGCTCCACATGCGGGTTTCACATGCCACCAACTCCACATTCACAGGCAACTTCAGCGCCACAGCCGTTTTCAGATAGCCCTCAATGCAAAGGCTCTAGACGCAAATATTGGTGTGAGAGCTAAGTCAATCAAGGAAACACTGCATGTTGGTGAAGGGCATATTGAAGAAGGATCAGCCGAGTGGTTCTTGTGGGAGAACAACTCCATTTGGCTCACTAACTTCACACACCATCAGGCTTCCAAGCAGCTCTCAAGGAAACTCAGTTTTCACACTCTGTGCTTAGTGCCCTTTGAGTGCATTATGTAGGAATGAACCCTGTAGAGCATCCCACACAAACGAATGCTCCACATGCGGGTTTCACATGCCACCAACTCCACATTCACAGGCAACTTCAGCGCCACAGCCGTTTTCAGATAGCCCTCAATGCAAAGGCTCTAGACGCAAAGATTGGTGTGAGAGCTAATTCAATCAAGGAAACACTGCATGTTGGTGAAGGGCATATTGAAGAAGGATCAGCCGAGTGGTTCTTGTGGGAGAACAACTCCATTTGGCTCACTAACTTCACACACCGTCAGGCTTCCAAGCAGCTCTCAAGGAAACTCACTTTTCACACTCTATGCTTAGTGCCCTTGAGTGCATTATCTAGGAATGAACCTGGTAGAGCATCCCACACAAACGAATGCTCCACATGCGGGTTTCACATGCCACCAACTCACATTCACAGGCAACTTCAACGCCACAGCCTTTTTCAGATAGCCCTCAATGCAAAGGCTCTAGACGGAAAAATTGGTGTGAGAGCTAATTCAATCAAGGAAACACTGCATGTTGGTGAAGGGCATATTGAAGAAGGATCAGCCGAGTGGTTCTTGTGGGAGAACATCTCCATTTGGCTCACTAACTTCACACACCATCAGGCTTCCAAGCAGCTCTCAAGGAAACTCAGTTTTCACACTCTATGCTTAAGACCTTTGAGTGAATTATCTAGGAATGAACCTGGTAGAGCATCCCACACAAACCAATGCTAAACGTGCGGGTTTCACATGCCACCAAGTCCACATTCACAGGCAACTTCAGCGCCACAGCCATTTTCAGATAGCCCTCAATGCAAAGGCTCTAGACGCAAAGATTGGTGTGAGAGCTAATTCAATCAAGGAAACACTGCATGTTGGTGAAGGGCATATTGATGTAGGATCAGCCGAGTGGTTCTTGTGGGAGAACAACTCCATTTGGCTCACTAACTTCACACACCATCAGGCTTCCAAGCAGCTCTCAAGGAAACTCAGTTTTCACACTCTATGCTTAGTGCCCTTTGAGTGCATTATCTAGGAATGAACCTGGTAGAGCATCCCACACAAACGAATGCTCCACATGCGGGTTTCACATGCCACCAACTCCACATTCACAGGCAACTTCAGCGCCACAGCCGTTTTCAGATAGCCCTCAATGCAAAGGCTCTAGACGCAAAGATTGGTGTGAGAGCTAATTCAATCAAGGAAACACTGCATGTTGGTGAAGGGCATATTGAAGAATGATCAGCCAAGTGGTTTTTGTGGGAGAACAACTCCATTTGCCTCACTAACTTCACACACCATCAGGCTTCCAAGCAGCTCTCAAGGAAACTCAGTTTTCACACTCTGTGCTTAGTGCCCTTTGAGTGCATTATGTAGGAATGAACCCTGTAGAGCATCCCACACAAACGAATGCTCCACATGCGGGTTTCACATGCCACCAACTCCACATTCACAGGCAACTTCAGCGCCACAGCCGTTTTCAGATAGCCCTCAATGCAAAGGCTCTAGACGCAAAGATTGGTGTGAGAGCTAATTCAATCAAGGAAACACTGCATGTTGGTGAAGGGCATATTGAAGAAGGATCAGCCGAGTGGTTCTTGTGGGAGAACAACTCCATTTGGCTCACTAACTTCACACACCATCAGGCTTCCCAGCAGCTCTCAAGGAAACTCAGTTTTCACACTCTATGTTTGGTGCCCTTTGAGTGCATTATCTAGGAATGAACCTGGTAGAGCATCCCACACAAACGAATGCTCCACATGCTGGTTTCACATGCCACCAACTGCACATTCACAGGCAACTTCAGCGCCACAGCTGTTTTCAGATAGCCCTCAATGCAAAGGCTGCAGACGGAAAAATTGGTGTGAGAGCTAATTCAATCAAGCAAACACTGCATGTTGGTGAAGGGCATATTGATGTAGGATCAGCCGAGTGGTTCTTGTGGGAGAACAACTCCATTTGCCTCACTAACTTCACACACCATCAGGCTTCCAAGCAGCTCTCAAGGAAACTCAGTTTTCACACTCTATGCTGAGTGCCCTTTGAGTGCATTATCTAGGAATGAACCTGGTAGAGCATCCCACACAAACGAATGCTCCACATGCGGGTTTCACATGCCAAAAACTCCACATTCACAGGCAACTTCAGCGCCACAGCCGTTTTCAGATAGCCCTCAATGCAAAGGCTCTAGACGCAAAGATTGGTGTGAGAGCTAAGTCAATCAAGGAAACACTGCATGTTGGTGAAGGGCATATTGAAGAAGAATCAGCCGAGTGGTTCTTGTGGGAGAACAACTCCATTTGGCTCACTAACTTCACACACCATCAGGCTTCCAAGCAGCCCTCAAGGAAACTCAGTTTTCACACTCTATGCTGAGTGCCCTTTGAGTGCATTATCTAGGAATGAACCTGGTAGAGCATCCCACACAAACGAATGCTCCACATGCGGGTTTCACATGCCAACAACTCCACATTCACAGGTAACTTCAGCGCCACAGCCGTTTTCAGATAGCCCTCAATGCAAAGGCTCTAGACGCAAAGATTGGTGTGAGAGCTAAGTCAATCAAGGAAACACTGCATGTTGGTGAAGGGCATATTGAAGAAGGATCAGCCGAGTGGTTCTTGTGGGAGAACAACTCCATTTGGCTCACTAACTTCACACACCATCAGGCTTCCAAGCAGCTCTCAAGGAAACTCAGTTTTCACACTCTATGCTGAATGCCTTTGAGTACATTATCTAGGAATGATCCTGGTAGAGCATCCCACACAAACGAATGCTCCACATGCGGGTTTCACATGCCACCAACTCCACATTCACAGGCAACTTCAACGCCACAGCCGTTTTCAGATAGCCCTCAATGCAAAGGCTCTAGGCGCAAATATGGGTGTGAGAGCTAATTCAATTTAGGAAGCACTGCATGTTGGTGAAGGGCATATTGAAGAAGGATCAGCCGAGTGGTTCTTGTGGGAGAACAACTCCATTTGCCTCACTAACTTCACACACCATCAGGCTTCCAAGCAGCTCTCAAGGAAACTCAGTTTTCACACTCTATGCTGAGTGCCCTTTGAGTGCATTATCTAGGAATGAACCTGGTAGAGCATCCCACACAAACGAATGCTCCACATGCGGGTTTCACATGCCAAAAACTCCACATTCACAGGCAACTTCAGCGCCACAGCCGTTTTCAGATAGCCCTCAATGCAAAGGCTCTAGACGCAAAGATTGGTGTGAGAGCTAAGTCAATCAAGGAAACACTGCATGTTGGTGAAGGGCATATTGAAGAAGGATCAGCCGAGTGGTTCTTGTGGGAGAACAACTCCATTTGGCTCACTAACTTCACACACCATCAGGCTTCCAAGCAGCTCCCAAGGAAACTCAGTTTTCACACTCTATGCTTAGTGCCCTTTGAGTACATTATCTAGGAATGAACCTGGTAGAGCATCCCACACAAACGAATGCTCCACATGCGGGTTTCACATGCCACCAACTCCACATTCACAGGCAACTTCAGCGCCACAGCCGTTTTCAGATAGCCTTCAATGCAAAGGCTCTAGACGCAAATATGGGTGTGAGAGCTAATTCAATCAAGGAAACACTGCATGTTGGTGAAGGGCATATTGAAGAAGGATCAGCCGAGTGGTTCTTGTGGGAGAACAACTCCATTTGGCTCACTAACTTCACACACCATCAGGCTTCCAAGCAGCTCTCAAGGAAACTCAGTTTTCACACTCTATGCTGAGTGCCCTTTGAGTGCATTATCTAGGAATGAACCTGGTAGAGCATCCCACACAAACGAATGCTCCACATGCGGGTTTCACATGCCACCAACTCCACATTCACAGGCAACTTCAGCGCCACAGCCGTTTTCAGATAGCCCTCAATGCAAAGGTTCTAGACGCAAATATGGATGTGAGAGCTAATTCAATCAAGGAAACACTGCATGTTGGTGAATGGCATATTGAAGAAGGATCAGCCGAGTGGTTCTTGTGGAGAACAACTCCATTTGGCTCACTAACTTCACACACCATCAGGCTTCCAAGCAGCTCTCAAGGAAACTCAGTTTTCACACTCTATGCTGAGTGCCCTTTGAGTGCATTATCTAGGAATGAACCTGGTAGAGCATCCACACAAACGAATGCTCCACATGCGGGTTTCACATGCCAAAAACTCCACATTCACAGGCAACTTCAGCGCCACAGCCGTTTTCAGATAGCCCTCAATGCAAAGGCTCTAGACGCAAAGATTGGTGTGAGAGCTAAGTCAATCAAGGAAACACTGCATGTTGGTGAAGGGCATTTTGAAGAAGGATCAGCCGAGTGGTTCTTGTAGGAGAACAACTCCATTTGGCTCACTAACTTCACACACCATCAGGCTTCCAAGCAGCTCTCAAGGAAACTCAGTTTTCACACTCTATGCTTAGTGCCCTTTGAGTGCCTAGGGCTGAAATGAAGCTTGGTGAGCATCCCACACAAACGAATGCTCCACATGCGGGTTTCACATGCAACAACTCCACATTCACAGGCAACTTCAGCGCCACAGCCGTTTTCAGATAGCCCTCAATGCAAAGGCTCTAGACGCAAATATTGGTGTGAGAGCTAATTCAATCAAGGAAACACTGCATGTTGGTGAAGGGCATATTGATGTAGCATCAGCCGAGTGATTCTTGTGGGAGAACAACTCCATTTGGCTCACTAACTTCACACACCATCAGGCTTCCAAGCAGCTCTCAAGGAAACTCAGTTTTCACACTTTATGCTGAGTGCCCTTTGAGTGCATTATCTAGGAATGAACCTGGTAGAGCATCCCACACAAACGAATGCTCCACATGCGGGTTTCACATGCCACCAACTCCACGTTCACAGGCAACTTCAGCGCCACAGCCGTTTTCAGATAGCCCTCAATGCAAAGGCTCTAGACGCAAATATTGGTGTGAGAGCTAAGTCAATCAAGGAAACACTGCATGTTGGTGAAGGGCATATTGAAGAAGGATCAGCCGAGTGGTTCTTGTGGGAGAACAACTCCATTTGGCTCACTAACTTCACACACCATCAGGCTTCCAAGCAGCTCTCAAGGAAACTCAGTTTTCACACTCTATGCTTGGTGCCCTTTGAGTACATTATCTAGGAATGAACCTGGTAGAGCATCCCACACAAACGAATGCTCCACATGCGGGTTTCACATGCCACCAACTCCACATTCACAGGCAACTTCAGCGCCACAGCCGTTTTCAGATAGCCCTCAATGCAAAGGCTCTAGACGCAAATATTGGTGTGAGAGCTAATTCAATCAAGGAAACACTGCATGTTGGTGAAGGGCATATTGAAGAAGGATCAGCCGAGTGGTTCTTGTGGGAGAACAACTCCATTTGGCTCACTATCTTCACACACCATCAGGCTTCCAAGCAGCTCTCAAGGAAACTCAGTTTTCACACTCTATGCTGAGTGCCCTTTGAGTGCATTATCTAGGAATGAACCTGGTAGAGCATCCCACACAAACGAATGGTCCACATGCGGGTTTCACATGGCAAAAACTCCACATTCACAGGCAACTTCAGCGCCACAGCCATTTTCAGATAGCCCTCAATGCAAAGGCTCTAGACGCAAAGATTGGTGTGAGAGCTAAGTCAATCAAGGAAACACTGCATGTTGGTGAAGGGCATTTTGAAGAAGGATCAGCCAAGTGGTTTTTGTAGGAGAACAACTCCATTTGGCTCACTAACTTCACACACCATCAGGCTTCCAAGCAGCTCTCAAGGAAACTCAGTTTTCACACTCTATGCTGAGTGCCCTTTGAGTGCATTTTCTAGGAATGAACCTGGTAGAGCCTCCCACACAAACGAATGCTCCACATGCGGGTTTCACATGCCACCAACTCCAGATTCACATTCACAGGCAACTTCAGCGCCACAGCCGTTTTCAGATAGCCCTCAATGCAAAGGCTCTAGACAGAAATATTGGTGTGAGAGCTAAGTCAATCAAGGAAACACTGCATGTTGGTGAAGGGCATATTGAAGAAGGATCAGCCGAGTGGTTCTTGTGGGAGAACAACTCCATTTGGCTCACTAACTTCACACACCATCAGGCTTCCAAGCAGCTCTCAAGCAAACTCAGTTTTCACACTCTATGCTTAGTGCCCTTTGAGTGCATTATCTAGGAATGATCCTGGTAGAGCATCCCACACAAACGAATGCTCCACATGCGGGTTTCACATGCCACCAACTCCACATTCACAGGCAGCTTCAGCGCCACAGCCGTTTTCAGATAGCACTCAATGCAAATCTCTAGACGGAAAAATTGATGTGAGTGCTAATTCAATCAAGGAAACACTGCATGTTGGTGAAGGGCATATTGAAGAAGGATCAGCCGAGTGGTTCTTGTGGGAGAACAAGGCCACTTGGCTCACTAACTTCACACACCATCAGGCTTCCAAGCAGCTCTCAAGGAAACTCAGTTTTCACACTCTATGCTGAGTGCCCTTTGAGTGCATTATCTAGGAATGAACCTGGTAGAGCATCCCACACAAACGAATGCTCCACATGCGGGTTTCACATGCCAAAAACTCCACATTCACAGGCAACTTCAGCGCCACAGCCGTTTTCAGATAGCCCTCAATGCAAAGGCTCTAGACGCAAAGATTGGTGTGAGAGCTAAGTCAATCAAGGAAACACTGCATGTTGGTGAAGGGCATTTTGAAGAAGGATCAGCCGAGTGGTTCTTGTAGGAGAACAACTCCATTTGGCTCACTAACTTCACACACCATCAGGCTTCCAAGCAGCTCTCAAGGAAACTCAGTTTTCACACTCTATGCTTAGTGCCCTTTGAGTGCCTAGGGCTGAAATGAAGCTTGGTGAGCATCCCACACAAACGAATGCTCCACATGCGGGTTTCACATGCCAACAACTCCACATTCACAGGCAACTTCAGCGCCACAGCCGTTTTCAGATAGCCCTCAATGCAAAGGCTCTAGACGCAAATATTGGTGTGAGAGCTAATTCAATCAAGGAAACACTGCATGTTGGTGAAGGGCATATTGATGTAGCATCAGCCGAGTGATTCTTGTGGGAGAACAACTCCATTTGGCTCACTAACTTCACACACCATCAGGCTTCCAAGCAGCTCTCAAGGAAACTCAGTTTTCACACTCTATGCTGAGTGCCCTTTGAGTGCATTATCTAGGAATGAACCTGGTAGAGCATCCCACACAAACGAATGCTCCACATGCGGGTTTCACATGCCACAACTCCACATTCACAGGCAGCTTCAGCGCCACAGCCGTTTTCAGATAGCACTCAATGCAAATCTCTAGACGGAAAAATTGATGTGAGTGCTAATTCAATCAAGGAAACACTGCATGTTGGTGAAGGGCATATTGAAGAAGGATCAGCCGAGTGGTTCTTGTGGGAGAACAAGTTCACTTGGCTCACTAACTTCACACACCATCAGGCTTCCAAGCAGCTCTCAAGGAAACTCAGTTTTCACACTCTATGCTGAGTGCCCTTTGAGTGCATTATCTAGGAATGAACCTGTAGAGCATCCCACACAAACGAATGCTCCACATGCGGGTTTCACATGCCAAAAACTCCACATTCACAGGCAACTTCAGCGCCACAGCCGTTTTCAGATAGCCCTCAATGCAAAGGCTCTAGACGCAAAGATTGGTGTGAGAGCTAAGTCAATCAAGGAAACACTGCATGTTGGTGAAGGGCATTTTGAAGAAGGATAAGCCGAGTGGTTCTTGTAGGAGAACAACTCCATTTGGCTCACTAACTTCACACACCATCAGGCTTCCAAGCAGCTCTCAAGAAACTCAGTTTTCACACTCTATGCTTAGTGCCCTTTGAGTGCCTAGGGCTGAAATGAAGCTTGGTGAGCATCCCACACAAACGAATGCTCCACATGCGGGTTTCACATGCCAACAACTCCACATTCACAGGCAACTTCAGCGCCACAGCCGTTTTCAGATAGCCCTCAATGCAAAGGCTCTAGACGCAAAT
>NW_026696256.1:0-38420 GCF_030435755.1 Ochotona princeps | reverse complement strand
TGAGCATTCGTTTGTGTGGGATGCTCTACCAGATTCTTTTCAGTCCTAGCCATGCAAAGGGCACTAAGCATAGAGTGTGAAAACTGAGTTTCCTTGAGAGCTGCTTGGAAGCCTGATGGTGTGTGAAGTTAGTGAGCCAAATGGAGTTGTTCTCCCACAAGAACCACTCTGCTGATCCTTCTTCAATATGCCCTTCACCAACATGCAGTGTTTCCTTGATTGAATTAGCTCTCACACCAATATTTGAGTCTAGAGCCTTTGCATTGAGGGCTATCTGAAAACGGCTGTGGCGCTGAAGTTGCCTGTGAATGTGGAGTTGGTGGCATGTGAAACCCGCATGTGGAGCATTCGTTTGTGTGGGATGCTCTACCAGGTTCATTCCTAGATAATGCACTCAAAGGGCACTAAGCATAGAGTGTGAAAACTGAGTTTCCTTGAGAGCTGCTTGGAAGCCTGATGGTGTGTGAAGTTAGTGAGCCAAATGGAGTTGTTCTCCCACAAGTACCACTCGGCTGATCCTTCTTCAATATGCCCTTCACCAACATGCAGTGTTTCCTTGATTGAATTAGCTCTCACACCAATATTTGCGTCTAGAGCCTTTGCATTGAGGGCTATCTGAAAACAGCTGTGGCGCTGAAGTTGCCTGTGAATGTGGAGTTGGTGGCATGTGAAACCCGCATGTGGAGCATTCGTTTGTGTGGGATGCTGACCAAGCTTCATTTCAGTCCTAGGCTCACGAAGGGCACTAAGCATAGAGTGTGAAAACTGAGTTTCTTTGAGAGCTGCTTGGAAGCCTGATGGTGTGTGAAGTTAGTGAGCCAAATGGAGTTGTTCTCCCACAATAACCACTCGGCTGATCCTTCTTCAATATGCCCTTCACCAACATGCAGTGTTTCCTTGATTGAATTAGCTCTCACACCAATATTTGCGTCTAGAGCCTTTGCATTGAGGGCTATCTGAAAACGGCTGTGGCGCTGAAGTTGCCTGTGAATGTGGAGTTGGTGGCATGTGAAACCCGCAAGTCTAGCATTCGTTTGTGTGGGATGATCACCAAGCTTCATTTCAGTCCTAGGCACACAAAGGGCACTAAGCATAGAGTGTGAAAACTGAGTTTCCTTGAGAGCTGCTTGGAAGCCTGATGGTGTGTGAAGTTAGTGAGCCAAATGGAGTTGTTCTCCCACAAGAACCACTCGGCTGATCCTTCTTCAATATGCCCTTCACCAACATGCAGTGTTTCCTTGATTGAATTAGCTCTCACACCAATATTTGCGTCTAGAGCCTTTGCATTGAGGGCTATCTGAAAACGGCTGTGGCACTGAAGTTGCCTGTGAATGTGGAGTTGGTGGCATGTGAAACCCGCATGTGGAGCATTCGTTTGTGTGGGATGCTGACCAAGCTTCATTTCAGTCCTAGGCATACAAAGGGCACTAAGCATAGAGTGTGAAAACTGAGTTTCCTTGAGAGCTGCTTGGAAGCCTGATGGTGTGTAAAGTTAGTGAGCCAAATGGAGTTGTTCTCCCACAAGAACCACTCGGCTGATCCTTCTTCAATATGCCCTTCACCAACATGCAGTGTTTCCTTGATTGAATTAGCTCTCACACCAATATTTGCGTCTAAAGCCTTTGCATTGAGGGCTATCTGAAAACGGCTGTGGCGCTGAAGTTGCCTGTGAATGTGGAGTTGGTGGCATGTGAAACCCGCATGTGGAGCATTCGTTTGTGTGCGATGCTCTACCAGGTTCATTCCTAGATAATGCACTCAAAGGGCACTAAGCATAGAGTGTGAAAACTGAGTTTCCTTGAGAGCTGCTTGGAAGCCTGATGGTGTGTGAAGTTAGTGAGCCAAATGGAGTTGTTCTCCCACAAGAACCACTCGGCTGATCCTTCTTCAATATGCCCTTCACCAACATGCAGTGTTTCCTTGATTGAATTAGCTCTCACTCCAATATTTGCGTCTAGAGCCTTTGCATTGAGGGCTATCTGAAAACGGCTGTGGCGCTGAAGTTGCCTGTGAATGTGGAGTTGGTGGCATGTGAAACCCGCATGTGGAGCATTCGTTTGTGTGGGATGCTGACCAAGCTTCATTTCAGTCCTAGGCACACAAAGAGCACTAAGCATAGAGTGTGAAAACTGAGTTTCCTTGAGAGCTGCTTGGAAGCCTGATGGTGTGTGAAGTTAGTGAGCCAAATGGAGTTGTTCTCCCACAAGAACCACTCGGCTGATCCTTCTTCAATATGCCCTTCACCAACATGCAGTGTTTCCTTGATTGAATTAGCTCTCACACCAATATTTGCGTCTAGAGCCTTTGCATTGAGGGCTATCTGAAAACGGCTGTGTCGCTGAAGTTGCCTGTGAATGTGGAGTTGGTGGCATGTGAAACCCGCATGTGGAGCATTCGTTTGTGTGGGATGCTCTACCAGGTTCATTCCTAGATAATGCACTCAAAGGGCACTAAGCATAGAGTGTGAAAACTGAGTTTCCTTGAGAGCTGCTTGGAAGCCTGATGGTGTGTGAAGTTAGTGAGCCAAATGGAGTTGTTCTCCCACAAGAACCACTCGGCTGATCCTTCTTCAATATGCCCTTCACCAACATGCAGTGTTTCCTTGATTGAATTAGCTCTCACACCAATATTTGCGTCTAGAGCCTTTGCATTGAGGGCTATCTGAAAACGGCTGTGGTGCTGAAGTTGCCTGTGAATGTGGAGTTGGTGGCATGTGAAACCCGCATGTGGAGCATTCGTTTGTGTGGGATGCTGACCAAGCTTCATTTCAGTCCTAGGCGTAAAAAGGGAACTAAGCATAGAGTGTGAATACTGAGTTTCCTTGAGAGCTGCTTGGAAGCCTGATGGTGTGTGAAGTTAGTGAGCCAAATGGAGTTGTTCTCCACAAGAACCACTCGGCTGATCCTTCTTCAATATGCCCTTCACCAACATGCAGTGTTTCCTTGATTGAATTAGCTCTCACACCAATATTTGCGTCTAGAGCCTTTGCATTGAGGGCTATCTGAAAACGGCTGTGGCGCTGAAGTTGCCTGTGAATGTGGAGTTGGTGGCATGTGAAACCCGCATGTGCAGCATTCGTTTGTGTGGGATGCTGACCAAGCTTCATTTCAGTCCTAGGCACACAAAGGGCACTAAGCATAGAGTGTGAAAACTGAGTTTCCTTGAGAGCTGCTTGGAAGCCTGATGGTGTGTGAAGTTAGTGAGCCAAATGGAGTTGTTCTCAGACAAGAACCACTCGGCTGATCCTTCTTCAATATGCCCTTCACCAACATGCAGTGTTTCCTTGATTGAATTAGCTCTCACACCAATATTTGCGTCTAGAGCCTTTGCATTGAGGGCTATCTGAAAACGGCTGTGGCGCTGAAGTTGCCTGTGAATGTGGAGTTGGTGGCATGTGAAACCCGCATGTGGAGCATTCGTTTGTGTGGGATGCTCTACCAGATTCTTTTCAGTGCTAGCCATGCAAAGGGCACTAAGCATAGAGTGTGAAAACTGAGTTTCCTTGAGAGCTGCTTGGAAGCCTGATGGTGTGTGAAGTTAGTGAGCCAAATGGAGTTGTTCTCCCACAAGAACCACTCGGCTGATCCTTCTTCAATATGCCCTTCACCAACATGCAGTGTTTCCTTGATTGAATTAGCTCTCACACCAATATTTGCGTCTAGAGCCTTTGCATTGAGGGCTATCTGAAAACGGCTGTGGCGCTGAAGTTGCCTGTGAATGTGGAGTTGGTGGCATGTGAAACCCGCATGTGGAGCATTCGTTTGTGTGGGATGCTGACCAAGCTTCATTTCAGTCCTAGGCACACAAAGAGCACTAAGCATAGAGTGTGAAATCTGAGTTTCCTTGAGAGCTGCTTGGAAGCCTGATGGTGTGTGAAGTTAGTGAGCCAAATGGAGTTGTTCTCCCACAAGAACCACTCAGCTGATCCTTCTTCAATATGCCCTTCACCAACATGCAGTGTTTCCTTGATTGAATTAGCTCTCACACCAATATTTGCGTCTAGAGCCTTTGCATTGAGGGCTATCTGAAAACGGCTGTGGCGCTGAAGTTGCCTGTGAATGTGGGGTTGGTGGCATGTGAAACCCGCATGTGGAGCATTCGTTTTTGTGGGATGCTCTACCAAGTTCATTCCTAGATAATGCACTCAAAGGGCACTAAGCATAGAGTGTGAAAACTGAGTTTCCTTGAGAGCTGCTTGGAAGCCTGATGGTGTGTGAAGTTAGTGAGCCAAATGGAGTTGTTCTCCCACAAGAACCACTCGGCTGATCCTTCCTCAATATGCCCTTCACCAACATGCAGTGTTTCCTTGATTGAATTAGCTCTCACACCAATATTTGCGTCTAGAGCCTTTGCATTGAGGGCTATCTGAAAACGGCTGTGGCCCTGAAGTTGCCTGTGAATGTGGAGTTGGTGGCATGTGAAACCCGCATGTGGAGCATTCGTTTGTGTGGGATGCTGACCAAGCTTCATTTCAGTCCTAGGCACTCAAAGAGCACTAAGCATAGAGTGTGAAAACTGAGTTTCCTTGAGAGCTGCTTGGAAGCCTGATGGTGTGTGAAGTTAGTGAGCCAAATGGAGTTGTTCTCCCACAAGAACCACTCGGCTGATCCTTCTTCAATATGCCCTTCACCAACATGCAGTGTTTCCTTGATTGAATTAGCTCTCACACCAATATTTGCGTCTAGAGCCTTTGCATTGCGGGCTATCTGAAAACGGCTGTGGCCCTGAAGTTGCCTGTGAATGTGGAGTTGGTGGCATGTGAAACCCGCATGTGGAGCATTCGTTTGTGTGGGATGCTCTACCAGATTCTTTTCAGTCCTAGCCATGCAAAGGGCACTAAGCATAGAGTGTGAAAACTGAGTTTCCTTGAGAGCTGCTTGGAAGCCTGATGGTGTGTGAAGTTAGTGAGCCAAATGGAGTTGTTCTCCCACAAGAACCACTCTGCTGATCCTTCTTCAATATGCCCTTCACCAACATGCAGTGTTTCCTTGATTGAATTAGCTCTCACACCAATATTTGAGTCTAGAGCCTTTGCATTGAGGGCTATCTGAAAACGGCTGTGGCGCTGAAGTTGCCTGTGAATGTGGAGTTGGTGGCATGTGAAACCCGCATGTGGAGCATTCGTTTGTGTGGGATGCTCTACCAGGTTCATTCCTAGATAATGCACTCAAAGGGCACTAAGCATAGAGTGTGAAAACTGAGTTTCCTTGAGAGCTGCTTGGAAGCCTGATGGTGTGTGAAGTTAGTGAGCCAAATGGAGTTGTTCTCCCACAAGTACCACTCGGCTGATCCTTCTTCAATATGCCCTTCACCAACATGCAGTGTTTCCTTGATTGAATTAGCTCTCACACCAATATTTGCGTCTAGAGCCTTTGCATTGAGGGCTATCTGAAAACAGCTGTGGCGCTGAAGTTGCCTGTGAATGTGGAGTTGGTGGCATGTGAAACCCGCATGTGGAGCATTCGTTTGTGTGGGATGCTGACCAAGCTTCATTTCAGTCCTAGGCTCACGAAGGGCACTAAGCATAGAGTGTGAAAACTGAGTTTCTTTGAGAGCTGCTTGGAAGCCTGATGGTGTGTGAAGTTAGTGAGCCAAATGGAGTTGTTCTCCCACAATAACCACTCGGCTGATCCTTCTTCAATATGCCCTTCACCAACATGCAGTGTTTCCTTGATTGAATTAGCTCTCACACCAATATTTGCGTCTAGAGCCTTTGCATTGAGGGCTATCTGAAAACGGCTGTGGCGCTGAAGTTGCCTGTGAATGTGGAGTTGGTGGCATGTGAAACCCGCAAGTCTAGCATTCGTTTGTGTGGGATGATCACCAAGCTTCATTTCAGTCCTAGGCACACAAAGGGCACTAAGCATAGAGTGTGAAAACTGAGTTTCCTTGAGAGCTGCTTGGAAGCCTGATGGTGTGTGAAGTTAGTGAGCCAAATGGAGTTGTTCTCCCACAAGAACCACTCGGCTGATCCTTCTTCAATATGCCCTTCACCAACATGCAGTGTTTCCTTGATTGAATTAGCTCTCACACCAATATTTGCGTCTAGAGCCTTTGCATTGAGGGCTATCTGAAAACGGCTGTGGCACTGAAGTTGCCTGTGAATGTGGAGTTGGTGGCATGTGAAACCCGCATGTGGAGCATTCGTTTGTGTGGGATGCTGACCAAGCTTCATTTCAGTCCTAGGCATACAAAGGGCACTAAGCATAGAGTGTGAAAACTGAGTTTCCTTGAGAGCTGCTTGGAAGCCTGATGGTGTGTAAAGTTAGTGAGCCAAATGGAGTTGTTCTCCCACAAGAACCACTCGGCTGATCCTTCTTCAATATGCCCTTCACCAACATGCAGTGTTTCCTTGATTGAATTAGCTCTCACACCAATATATGCGTCTAAAGCCTTTGCATTGAGGGCTATCTGAAAACGGCTGTGGCGCTGAAGTTGCCTGTGAATGTGGAGTTGGTGGCATGTGAAACCCGCATGTGGAGCATTCGTTTGTGTGCGATGCTCTACCAGGTTCATTCCTAGATAATGCACTCAAAGGGCACTAAGCATAGAGTGTGAAAACTGAGTTTCCTTGAGAGCTGCTTGGAAGCCTGATGGTGTGTGAAGTTAGTGAGCCAAATGGAGTTGTTCTCCCACAAGAACCACTCGGCTGATCCTTCTTCAATATGCCCTTCACCAACATGCAGTGTTTCCTTGATTGAATTAGCTCTCACTCCAATATTTGCGTCTAGAGCCTTTGCATTGAGGGCTATCTGAAAACGGCTGTTGCGCTGAAGTTGCCTGTGAATGTGGAGTTGGTGGCATGTGAAACCCGCATGTGGAGCATTCGTTTGTGTGGGATGCTGACCAAGCTTCATTTCAGTCCTAGGCACACAAAGAGCACTAAGCATAGAGTGTGAAAACTGAGTTTCCTTGAGAGCTGCTTGGAAGCCTGATGGTGTGTGAAGTTAGTGAGCCAAATGGAGTTGTTCTCCCACAAGAACCACTCGGCTGATCCTTCTTCAATATGCCCTTCACCAACATGCAGTGTTTCCTTGATTGAATTAGCTCTCACACCAATATTTGCGTCTAGAGCCTTTGCATTGAGGGCTATCTGAAAACGGCTGTGTCGCTGAAGTTGCCTGTGAATGTGGAGTTGGTGGCATGTGAAACCCGCATGTGGAGCATTCGTTTGTGTGGGATGCTCTACCAGGTTCATTCCTAGATAATGCACTCAAAGGGCACTAAGCATAGAGTGTGAAAACTGAGTTTCCTTGAGAGCTGCTTGGAAGCCTGATGGTGTGTGAAGTTAGTGAGCCAAATGGAGTTGTTCTCCCACAAGAACCACTCGGCTGATCCTTCTTCAATATGCCCTTCACCAACATGCAGTGTTTCCTTGATTGAATTAGCTCTCACACCAATATTTGCGTCTAGAGCCTTTGCATTGAGGGCTATCTGAAAACGGCTGTGGTGCTGAAGTTGCCTGTGAATGTGGAGTTGGTGGCATGTGAAACCCGCATGTGGAGCATTCGTTTGTGTGGGATGCTGACCAAGCTTCATTTCAGTCCTAGGCGTAAAAAGGGAACTAAGCATAGAGTGTGAATACTGAGTTTCCTTGAGAGCTGCTTGGAAGCCTGATGGTGTGTGAAGTTAGTGAGCCAAATGGAGTTGTTCTCCCACAAGAACCACTCGGCTGATCCTTCTTCAATATGCCCTTCACCAACATGCAGTGTTTCCTTGATTGAATTAGCTCTCACACCAATATTTGCGTCTAGAGCCTTTGCATTGAGGGCTATCTGAAAACGGCTGTGGCGCTGAAGTTGCCTGTGAATGTGGAGTTGGTGGCATGTGAAACCCGCATGTGCAGCATTCGTTTGTGTGGGATGCTGACCAAGCTTCATTTCAGTCCTAGGCACACAAAGGGCACTAAGCATAGAGTGTGAAAACTGAGTTTCCTTGAGAGCTGCTTGGAAGCCTGATGGTGTGTGAAGTTAGTGAGCCAAATGGAGTTGTTCTCAGACAAGAACCACTCGGCTGATCCTTCTTCAATATGCCCTTCACCAACATGCAGTGTTTCCTTGATTGAATTAGCTCTCACACCAATATTTGCGTCTAGAGCCTTTGCATTGAGGGCTATCTGAAAACGTCTGTGGCGCTGAAGTTGCCTGTGAATGTGGAGTTGGTGGCATGTGAAACCCGCATGTGGAGCATTCGTTTGTGTGGGATGCTCTACCAGATTCTTTTCAGTGCTAGCCATGCAAAGGGCACTAAGCATAGAGTGTGAAAACTGAGTTTCCTTGAGAGCTGCTTGGAAGCCTGATGGTGTGTGAAGTTAGTGAGCCAAATGGAGTTGTTCTCCCACAAGAACCACTCTGCTGATCCTTCTTCAATATGCCCTTCACCAACATGCAGTGTTTCCTTGATTGAATTAGCTCTCACACCAATATTTGCGTCTAGAGCCTTTGCATTGAGGGCTATCTGAAAACGGCTGTGGCGCTGAAGTTGCCTGTGAATGTGGAGTTGGTGGCATGTGAAACCCGCATGTGGAGCATTCGTTTGTGTGGGATGCTCTACCAGGTTCATTCCTAGATAATGCACTCAAAGGGCACTAAGCATAGAGTGTGAAAACTGAGTTTCCTTGAGAGCTGCTTGGAAGCCTGATGGTGTGTCAAGTTAGTGAGCCAAATGGAGTTGTTCTCCCACAAGAACCACTCGGCTGATCCTTCTTCAATATGCCCTTCACCAACATGCAGTGTTTCCTTGATTGAATTAGCTCTCACACCAATATTTGCGTCTAGAGCCTTTGCATTGAGGGCTATCTGAAAACGGCTGTGGCGCTGAAGTTGCCTGTGAATGTGGAGTTGGTGGCATGTGAAACCCGCATGTGGAGCATTCGTTTGTGTGGGATGCTGACCAAGCTTCATTTCAGTCCTAGGCATACAAAGGGCACTAAGCATAGAGTGTGAAAACTGAGTTTCCTTGAGAGCTGCTTGGAAGCCTGAGGTTGTGTGAAGTTAGTGAGCCAAATGGAGTTGTTCTCCCACAAGAACCACTCGGCTGATCCTTCTTCAATATGCCCTTCACCAACATGCAGTGTTTCCTTGATTGAATTAGCTCTCACACCAATATATGCGTCTAAAGCCTTTGCATTGAGGGCTATCTGAAAACGGCTGTGGCGCTGAAGTTGCCTGTGAATGTGGAGTTGGTGGCATGTGAAACCCGCATGTGGAGCATTCGTTTGTGTGGGATGCTCTACCAGATTCATTTCAGTGCTAGCCATGCAAAGGGCACTAAGCATAGAGTGTGAAAACTGAGTTTCCTTGAGAGCTGCTTGGAAGCCTGATGGTGTGTGAAGTTAGTGAGCCAAATGGAGTTGTTCTCCCACAAGAACCACTCGGCTGATCCTTCTTCAATATGCCCTTCACCAACATGCACTGTTTCCTTCATTGAAGTAGCTCTCACACCAATATTTGAGTCTAGAGCCTTTGCATTGAGGGCTATCTGAAAACGGCTGTGGCGCTGAAGTTGCCTGTGAATGTGGAGTTGGTGGCATGTGAAACCCGCATGTGGAGCATTCGTTTGTGTGGGATGCTCTACCTGGTTCATTCCTAGATAATGCACTCAAAGGGCACTAAGCATAGAGTGTGAAAACTGAGTTTCCTTGAGAGCTGCTTGGAAGCCTGATGGTGTGTGAAGTTAGTGAGCCAAATGGAGTTGTTCTCCCACAAGAACCACTCGGCTGATCCTTCTTCAATATGCCCTTCACCAACATGCAGTGTTTCCTTGATTGAATTAGCTCTCACACCAATATTTGCGTCTAGAGCCTTTGCATTGAGGGCTATCTGAAAACGGCTGTGGCGCTGAAGTTGCCTGTGAATGTGGAGTTGGTGGCATGTGAAACCCGCATGTGGAGCATTCGTTTGTGTGGGATGCTCTACCAGGTTCATTCCTAGATAATGCACTCAAAGGGCACTAAGCATAGAGTGTGAAAACTGAGTTTCCTTGAGAGCTGCTTGGAAGCCTGATGGTGTGTGAAGTTAGTGAGCCAAATGGAGTTGTTCTCCCACAAGAACCACTCGGCTGATCCTTCTTCAATATGCCCTTCACCAACATGCAGTGTTTCCTTGATTGAATTAGCTCTCACACCAATATTTGCGTCTAGAGCCTTTGCATTGAGGGCTATCTGAAAACGGCTGTGGCACTGAAGTTGCCTGTGAATGTGGAGTTGGTGGCATGTGAAACCCGCATGTGGAGCATTCGTTTGTGTGGGATGCTGACCAAGCTTCATTTCAGTCCTAGGCATACAAAGGGCACTAAGCATAGAGTGTGAAAACTGAGTTTCCTTGAGAGCTGCTTGGAAGCCTGAGGTTGTGTGAAGTTAGTGAGCCAAATGGAGTTGTTCACCCACAAGAACCACTCGGCTGATCCTTCTTCAATATGCCCTTCACCAACATGCAGTGTTTCCTTGATTGAATTAGCTCTCACACCAATATATGCGTCTAAAGCCTTTGCATTGAGGGCTATCTGAAAACGGCTGTGGCGCTGAAGTTGCCTGTGAATGTGGAGTTGGTGGCATGTGAAACCCGCATGTGGAGCATTCGTTTGTGTGGGATGCTCTACCAGATTCATTTCAGTGCTAGCCATGCAAAGGGCACTAAGCATAGAGTGTGAAAACTGAGTTTCCTTGAGAGCTGCTTGGAAGCCTGATGGTGTGTGAAGTTAGTGAGCCAAATGGAGTTGTTCTCCCACAAGAACCACTCGGCTGATCCTTCTTCAATATGCCCTTCACCAACATGCACTGTTTCCTTCATTGAAGTAGCTCTCACACCAATATTTGAGTCTAGAGCCTTTGCATTGTGGGCTATCTGAAAACGGCTGTGGCGCTGAAGTTGCCTGTGAATGTGGAGTTGGTGGCATGTGAAACCCGCATGTGGAGCATTCGTTTGTGTGGGATGCTCTACCTGGTTCATTCCTAGATAATGCACTCAAAGGGCACTAAGCATAGAGTGTGAAAACTGAGTTTCCTTGAGAGCTGCTTGGAAGCCTGATGGTGTGTGAAGTTAGTGAGCCAAATGGAGTTGTTCTCCCACAAGAACCACTCGGCTGATCCTTCTTCAATATGCCCTTCACCAACATGCAGTGTTTCCTTGATTGAATTAGCTCTCACACCAATATTTGAGTCTAGAGCCTTTGCATTGAGGGCTATCTGAAAACGGCTGTGGCGCTGAAGTTGCCTGTGAATGTGGAGTTGGTGGCATGTGAAACCCGCATGTGGAGCATTCGTTTGTGTGGGATGCTCTACCAGGTTCATTCCTAGATAATGCACTCAAAGGGCACTAAGCATAGAGTGTGAAAACTGAGTTTCCTTGAGAGCTGCTTGGAAGCCTGATGGTGTGTGAAGTTAGTGAGCCAAATGGAGTTGTTCTCCCACAAGAACCACTCTGCTGATCCTTCTTCAATATGCCCTTCACCAACATGCAGTGTTTCCTTGATTGAATTAGCTCTCACACCAATATTTGCGTCTAGAGCCGTTGCATTGAGGGCTATCTGAAAACGGCTGTGACGCTGAAGTTGCCTGTGAATGTGGAGTTGGTGGCATGTGAAACCCGCATGTGGAGCATTCGTTTGTGTGGGGTGCTGACCAAGCTTCATTTCAGTCCTAGGCTCACAAAGGGCACTAAGCATAGAGTGTGAAAACTGAGTTTCCTTGAGAGCTGCTTGGAAGCCTGATGGTGTGTCAAGTTAGTGAGCCAAATGGAGTTGTTCTCCCACAAGAACCACTCGGCTGATCCTTCTTCAATATGCCCTTCACCAACATGCAGTATTTCCTTGATTGAATTAGCTCTCACACCAATATTTGCGTCTAGAGCCTTTGCATTGAGGGCTATCTGAAAACGGCTGTGGCGCTGAAGTTGCCTGTGAATGTGGAGTTGGTGGCATGTGAAACCCGCAAGTGGAGCATTCGTTTATGTGGAATGCTCACCAAGCTTCATTTCAGTCCTAGGCACAAAAAGGGCACTAAGCATAGAGTGTGAAAACTGAGTTTCCTTGAGAGCTGCTTGGAAGCCTGATGGTGTGTGAAGTTAGTGAGCCAAATGGAGTTGTTCTCCCACAAGAACCACTCGGCTGATCCTTCTTCAATATGCCCTTCACCAACATGCAGTGTTTCCTTGATTGAATTAGCTCTCACACCAATATTTGCGTCTAGAACCTTTGCATTGAGGGCTAACTGAAAACGGCTGTGGCGCTGAAGTTGCCTGTGAATGTGGAGTTGGTGCCATGTGAAACCCGCATGTGGAGCATTCGTTTGTGTGGGATGCTCTACCAGGTTCATTTCAGTCCTAGCCATACAAAGGGCACTAAGCATAGAGTGTGAAAACTGAGTTTCCTGGAGAGCTGCTTGGAAGCCTAATAGTGTGTGAAGTTAGTGAGCCAAATGGAGTTGTTCTCCCACAAGAACCACTCGGCTGATCCTTCTTCAATATGCCCTTCACCAACATGCAGTGTTTCCTTGATTGAATTAGCTCTCACACCAATATTTGCGTCTAGAGCCTTTGCATTGTGGGCTATCTGAAAACGGCTGTGGCGCTGAAGTTGCCTGTGAATGTGGAGTTGGTGGCATGTGAAACCCGCATGTGGAGCATTCGTTTATGTGGGATGCTCACCAAGCTTCATTTCAGTCCTAGGCTCACAAAGGGCACTAAGCATAGAGTGTGAAAACAGTTTCCTTGAGAGCTGCTTGGAAGCCTGATGGTGTGTGAAGTTAGTGAGCCAAATGGAGTTGTTCTCCCACAAGAACCACTCGGCTGATCCTTCTTCAATATGCCCTTCACCAACATGCAGTGTTTCCTTGATTGAATTAGCTCTCACACCAATATTTGCGTCTAGAGCCTTTGCATTGAGGGCTATCTGAAAACGGCTGTGGCGCTGAAGTTGCCTGTGAATGTGGAGTTGGTGGCATGTGAAACCCGCAAGTGGAGCATTCGTTTATGTGGGATGCTCACCAAGCTTCATTTCAGTCCTAGGCACAAAAAGGGCACTAAGCATAGAGTGTGAAAACTGAGTTTCCTTGAGAGCTGCTTGGAAGCCTGATGGTGTGTGAAGTTAGTGAGCCAAATGGAGTTGTTCTCCCACAAGAACCACTCGGCTGATCCTTCTTCAATATGCCCTTCACCAACATGCAGTGTTTCCTTGATTGAATTAGCTCTCACACCAATATATGCATCTAAAGCCTTTGCATTGAGGGCTATCTGAAAACGGCTGTGGCGCTGAAGTTGCCTGTGAATGTGGAGTTGGTGGCATGTGAAACCCGCATGTGGAGCATTCGTTTGTGTGGGATGCTCTACCAGATTCATTTCAGTGCTAGCCATGCAAAGGGCACTAAGCATAGAGTGTGAAAACTGAGTTTCCTTGAGAGCTGCTTGGAAGCCTGATGGTGTGTGAAGTTAGTGAGCCAAATGGAGTTGTTCTCCCACAAGAACCACTCGGCTGATCCTTCTTCAATATGCCCTTCACCAACATGCACTGTTTCCTTCATTGAAGTAGCTCTCACACCAATATTTGAGTCTAGAGCCTTTGCATTGAGGGCTATCTGAAAACGGCTGTGGCGCTGAAGTTGCCTGTGAATGTGGAGTTGGTGGCATGTGAAACCCGCATGTGGAGCATTCGTTTGTGTGGGATGCTCTACCTGGTTCATTCCTAGATAATGCACTCAAAGGGCACTAAGCATAGAGTGTGAAAACTGAGTTTCCTTGAGAGCTGCTTGGAAGCCTGATGGTGTGTGAAGTTAGTGAGCCAAATGGAGTTGTTCTCCCACAAGAACCACTCGGCTGATCCTTCTTCAATATGCCCTTCACCAACATGCAGTGTTTCCTTGATTGAATTAGCTCTCACACCAATATTTGCGTCTAGAGCCTTTGCATTGAGGGCTATCTGAAAACGGCTGTGGCGCTGAAGTTGCCTGTGAATGTGGAGTTGGTGGCATGTGAAACCCGCATGTGGAGCATTCGTTTGTGTGGGATGCTCTACCAGATTCTTTTCAGTGCTAGCCATGCAAAGGGCACTAAGCATAGAGTGTGAAAACTGAGTTTCCTTGAGAGCTGCTTGGAAGCCTGATGGTGTGTGAAGTTAGTGAGCCAAATGGAGTTGTTCTCCCACAAGAACCACTCTGCTGATCCTTCTTCAATATGCCCTTCACCAACATGCAGTGTTTCCTTGATTGAATTAGCTCTCACACCAATATTTGCGTCTAGAGCCTTTGCATTCAGGGCTATCTGAAAACGGCTGTGGCGCTGAAGTTGCCTGTGAATGTGGAGTTGGTGGCATGTGAAACCCGCATGTGGAGCATTCGTTTGTGTGGGATGCTCTACCAGGTTCATTCCTAGATAATGCACTCAAAGGGCACTAAGCATAGAGTGTGAAAACTGAGTTTCCTTGAGAGCTGCTTGGAAGCCTGATGGTGTGTGAAGTTAGTGAGCCAAATGGAGTTGTTCTCCCACAAGAACCACTCGGCTGATCCTTCTTCAATATGCCCTTCACCAACATGCAGTGTTTCCTTGATTGAATTAGCTCTCACACCAATATTTGCGTCTAGAGCCTTTGCATTGAGGGCTATCTGAAAACGGCTGTGGCACTGAAGTTGCCTGTGAATGTGGAGTTGGTGGCATGTGAAACCCGCATGTGGAGCATTCGTTTGTGTGGGATGCTGACCAAGCTTCATTTCAGTCCTAGGCATACAAAGGGCACTAAGCATAGAGTGTGAAAACTGAGTTTCCTTGAGAGCTGCTTGGAAGCCTGAGGTTGTGTGAAGTTAGTGAGCCAAATGGAGTTGTTCACCCACAAGAACCACTCGGCTGATCCTTCTTCAATATGCCCTTCACCAACATGCAGTGTTTCCTTGATTGAATTAGCTCTCACACCAATATATGCGTCTAAAGCCTTTGCATTGAGGGCTATCTGAAAACGGCTGTGGCGCTGAAGTTGCCTGTGAATGTGGAGTTGGTGGCATGTGAAACCCGCATGTGGAGCATTCGTTTGTGTGGGATGCTCTACCAGATTCATTTCAGTGCTAGCCATGCAAAGGGCACTAAGCATAGAGTGTGAAAACTGAGTTTCCTTGAGAGCTGCTTGGAAGCCTGATGGTGTGTGAAGTTAGTGAGCCAAATGGAGTTGTTCTCCCACAAGAACCACTCGGCTGATCCTTCTTCAATATGCCCTTCACCAACATGCACTGTTTCCTTCATTGAAGTAGCTCTCACACCAATATTTGAGTCTAGAGCCTTTGCATTGAGGGCTATCTGAAAACGGCTGTGGCGCTGAAGTTGCCTGTGAATGTGGAGTTGGTGGCATGTGAAACCCGCATGTGGAGCATTCGTTTGTGTGGGATGCTCTACCTGGTTCATTCCTAGATAATGCACTCAAAGGGCACTAAGCATAGAGTGTGAAAACTGAGTTTCCTTGAGAGCTGCTTGGAAGCCTGATGGTGTGTCAGGTTAGTGAGCCAAATGGAGTTGTTCTCCCACAAGAACCACTCGGCTGATCCTTCTTCAATATGCCCTTCACCAACATGCAGTGTTTCCTTGATTGAATTAGCTCTCACACCAATATTTGCGTCTAGAGCCTTTGCATTGAGGGCTATCTGAAAACGGCTGTGGCGCTGAAGTTGCCTGTGAATGTGGAGTTGGTGGCATGTGAAACCCGCATGTGGAGCATTCGTTTGTGTGGGATGCTCTACCAGGTTCATTCCTAGATAATGCACTCAAAGGGCACTAAGCATAGAGTGTGAAAACTGAGTTTCCTTGAGAGCTGCTTGGAAGCCTGATGGTGTGTGAAGTTAGTGAGCCAAATGGAGTTGTTCTCCCACAAGAACCACTCTGCTGATCCTTCTTCAATATGCCCTTCACCAACATGCAGTGTTTCCTTGATTGAATTAGCTCTCACACCAATATTTGCGTCTAGAGCCGTTGCATTGAGGGCTATCTGAAAACGGCTGTGGCGCTGAAGTTGCCTGTGAATGTGGAGTTGGTGGCATGTGAAACCCGCATGTGGGGCTATGGTTTGTGTGGGGTGCTGACCAAGCTTCATTTCAGTCCTAGGCTCACAAAGGGCACTAAGCATAGAGTGTGAAAACTGAGTTTCCTTGAGAGCTGCTTGGAAGCCTGATGGTGTGTCAAGTTAGTGAGCCAAATGGAGTTGTTCTCCCACAAGAACCACTCGGCTGATCCTTCTTCAATATGCCCTTCACCAACATGCAGTATTTCCTTGATTGAATTAGCTCTCACACCAATATTTGCGTCTAGAGCCTTTGCATTGAGGGCTATCTGAAAACGGCTGTGGCGCTGAAGTTGCCTGTGAATGTGGAGTTGGTGGCATGTGAAACCCGCAAGTGGAGCATTCGTTTATGTGGAATGCTCACCAAGCTTCATTTCAGTCCTAGGCACAAAAAGGGCACTAAGCATAGAGTGTGAAAACTGAGTTTCCTTGAGAGCTGCTTGGAAGCCTGATGGTGTGTGAAGTTAGTGAGCCAAATGGAGTTGTTCTCCCACAAGAACCACTCGGCTGATCCTTCTTCAATATGCCCTTCACCAACATGCAGTGTTTCCTTGATTGAATTAGCTCTCACACCAATATTTGCGTCTAGAACCTTTGCATTGAGGGCTAACTGAAAACGGCTGTGGCGCTGAAGTTGCCTGTGAATGTGGAGTTGGTGCCATGTGAAACCCGCATGTGGAGCATTCGTTTGTGTGGGATGCTCTACCAGGTTCATTTCAGTCCTAGCCATACAAAGGGCACTAAGCATAGAGTGTGAAAACTGAGTTTCCTGGAGAGCTGCTTGGAAGCCTAATAGTGTGTGAAGTTAGTGAGCCAAATGGAGTTGTTCTCCCACAAGAACCACTCGGCTGATCCTTCTTCAATATGCCCTTCACCAACATGCAGTGTTTCCTTGATTGAATTAGCTCTCACACCAATATTTGCGTCTAGAGCCTTTGCATTGTGGGCTATCTGAAAACGGCTGTGGCGCTGAAGTTGCCTGTGAATGTGGAGTTGGTGGCATGTGAAACCCGCATGTGGAGCATTCGTTTGTGTGGGATGCTGACCAAGCTTCATTTCAGTCCTAGGCTCACAAAGGGCACTAAGCATAGAGTGTGAAAACAGTTTCCTTGAGAGCTGCTTGGAAGCCTGATGGTGTGTGAAGTTAGTGAGCCAAATGGAGTTGTTCTCCCACAAGAACCACTCGGCTGATCCTTCTTCAATATGCCCTTCACCAACATGCAGTGTTTCCTTGATTGAATTAGCTCTCACACCAATATTTGCGTCTAGAGCCTTTGCATTGAGGGCTATCTGAAAACGGCTGTGGCGCTGAAGTTGCCTGTGAATGTGGAGTTGGTGGCATGTGAAACCCGCAAGTGGAGCATTCGTTTATGTGGGATGCTCACCAAGCTTCATTTCAGTCCTAGGCACAAAAAGGGCACTAAGCATAGAGTGTGAAAACTGAGTTTCCTTGAGAGCTGCTTGGAAGCCTGATGGTGTGTGAAGTTAGTGAGCCAAATGGAGTTGTTCTCCCACAAGAACCACTCGGCTGATCCTTCTTCAATATGCCCTTCACCAACATGCAGTGTTTCCTTGATTGAATTAGCTCTCACACCAATATTTGCGTCTAGAACCTTTGCATTGAGGGCTAACTGAAAACGGCTGTGGCGCTGAAGTTGCCTGTGAATGTGGAGTTGGTGGCATGTGAAACCCGCATGTGGAGCATTCGTTTGTGTGGGATGCTCTACCAGGTTCATTTCAGTCCTAGCCATACAAAGGGCACTAAGCATAGAGTGTGAAAACTGAGTTTCCTGGAGAGCTGCTTGGAAGCCTAATAGTGTGTGAAGTTAGTGAGCCAAATGGAGTTGTTCTCCCACAAGAACCACTCGGCTGATCCTTCTTCAATATGCCCTTCACCAACATGCAGTGATTCCTTGATTGAATTAGCTCTCACACCAATATTTGCGTCTAGAGCCTTTGCATTGAGGGCTATCTGAAAACGGCTGTGGCGCTGAAGTTGCCTGTGAATGTGGAGTTGGTGGCATGTGAAACCCGCATGTTGAGCATTCGTTTGTGTGGGATGCTCTACCAGGTTCATTCCTAGATAATGCACTCAAAGGGCACTAAGCATAGAGTGTGAAAACTGAGTTTCCTTGAGAGCTGCTTGGAAGCCTGATGGTGTGTGAAGTTAGTGAGCCAAATGGAGTTGTTCTCCCACAAGAACCACTCGGCTGATCCTTCTTCAATATGCCCTTCACCAACATGCAGTGTTTCCTTGATTGAATTAGCTCTCACACCAATATTTGCGTCTAGAGCCTTTGCATTGAGGGCTATCTGAAAACGGCTGTGGCGCTGAAGTTGCCTGTGAATGTGGAGTTGGTGGCATGTGAAACCCGCATGTGGAGCATTCGTTTGTGTGAGATGCTCTACCAGGTTCATTTCAGTCCTAGCCATACAAAGGGCACTAAGCATAGAGTGTGAAAACTGAGTTTCCTTGAGAGCTGCTTGGAAGCCTGATGGTGTGTGAAGTTAGTGAGCCAAATGGAGCTGTTCTCCCACAAGAACCACTCGGCTGATCCTTCTTCAATATGCCCTTCACCAACATGCAGTGTTTCATTGATTGAATTAGCTCTCACACCAATATTTGCGTCTAGAGCCTTTGCATTGAGGGCTATCTGAAAACGGCTGTGGCGCTGAAGTTGCCTGTGAATGTGGAGCTGGTGGCATGTGAAACCCGCATGTGGAGCATTCGTTTGTGTGGGATGCTCTACCAGGTTCATTTCAGTCCTAGCCATACAAAAGGCACTAAGCATAGAGTGTGAAAACTGAGTTTCCTTGAGAGCTGCTTGGAAGCCTGATGGTGTGTGAAGTTAGTGAGCCAAATGGAGTTGTTCTCCCACAAGAACCACTCGGCTGATCCTTCTTCAATATGCCCTTCACCAACATGCAGTGTTTCCTTGATTGAATTAGCTCTCACACCAATATTTGTGTCTAGAGCCTTTGCATTGAGGGCTATCTGAAAACGGCTGTGGCGCTGAAGTTGCCTGTGAATGTGGAGTTGGTGGCATGTGAAACCCGCATGTGGAGCATTCGTTTGTGTGGGATGCTCTACCAGGTTCATTCCTAGATAATGCACTCAAAGGGCACTAAGCATAGAGTGTGAAAACTGAGTTTCCTTGAGAGCTGCTTGGAAGCCTGATGGTGTGTGAAGTTAGTGAGCCAAATGGAGTTGTTCTCCCACAAGAACCACTCTGCTGATCCTTCTTCAATATGCCCTTCACCAACATGCAGTGTTTCCTTGATTGAATTAGCTCTCACACCAATATTTGCGTCTAGAGCCTTTGCATTGAGGGCTATCTGAATACGGCTGTGGCGCTGAAGTTGCCTGTGAATGTGGAGTTGGTGGCATGTGAAACCCGCATGTGGAGCATTCGTTTGTGTGGGATGCTCTACCAGGTGCATTTCAGTCCTAGCCATACAAAGTGCACTAAGCATAGAGTGTGAAAACTGAGTTTCCTTGAGAGCTGCTTGGAAGCCTGATGGTGTGTGAAGTTAGTGAGCCAAATGCAGTTGTTCTCCCACAAGAACCACTCGGCTGATCCTTCTTCAATATGCCCTTCACCAACATGCAGTGTTTCCTTGATTGAATTAGCTCTCACACCAATATTTGCGTCTAGAGCCTTTGCATTGAGGGCTATCTGAATACGGCTGTGGCGCTGAATTTGCCTGTGAATGTGGAGTTGGTGGCATGTGAAACCCGCATGTGGAGCATTCGTTTGTGTGGGATGCTGACCAAGCTTCATTTCAGTATTAGGCACACAAAGGGCACTAAGCATAGAGTGTGAAAACTGAGTTTCCTTGAGAGCTGCTTGGAAGCCTGATGGTGTGTGAAGTTAGTGAGCCAAATGGAGTTGTTCTCCCACAAGAACCACTCGGCTGATCCTTCTTCAATATGCCCTTCACCAACATGCAGTGTTTCCTTCATTGAATTAGTTCTCACACCAATATTTGTGTCTAGAGCCTTTGCATTGAGGGCTATCTGAAAACGGCTGTGGCGCTGAAGTTGCCTGTGAATGTGGAGTTGGTGGCATGTGAAACCCGCATGTGGAGCATCATTTGTGTTCGACGCTCTACTAGGTTCATTCCTAGATAATGCACTCAAAGAGCACTAAGCATAGAGTGTGAAAACTGAGTTTCCTTGAGAGCTGCTTGGAAGCCTGATGGTGTGTGAAGTTAGTGAGCCAAATGGAGTTGTTCTCCCACAAGAACCACTCGGCTGATCCTTCTTCAATATGCCCTTCACCAACATGCAGTGTTTCCTTGATTGAATTAGCTCTCACACCAATATTTGCGTCTAGAGCCTTTGCATTGAGGGCTATCTGAAAACGGCTGTGGCGCTGAAGTTGCCTGTGAATGTGGAGTTGGTGGCATGTGAAACCCGCATGTGGAGCATTCGTTTGTGTGGGATGCTCTACCAGGTTCATTTCAGTCCTAGCCATACAAAGGGCACTAAGCATAGAGTGTGAAAACTGAGTTTCCTTGAGAGCTGCTTGGAAGCCTAATGGTGTGTGAAGTTAGTGAGCCAAATGGAGTTGTTCTCCCACAAGAACCACTCGGCTGATCCTTCTTCAATATGCCCTTCACCAACATGCAGTGTTTCCTTGATTGAATTAGCTCTCACACCAATATTTGCGTCTAGAGCCTTTGCATTGAGGGCTATCTGAAAACGGCTGTGGCGCTGAAGTTGCCTGTGAATGTGGAGATGGTGGCATGTGAAACCCGCATGTGGAGCATTCGTTTGTGTGGGATGCTCTACCAGGTTCATTTCAGTCCTAGCCATACAAAGGGCACTAAGCATAGAGTGTGAAAACTGAGTTTCCTTGAGAGCTGCTTGGAAGCCTGATGGTGTGTGAAGTTAGTGAGCCAAATGGAGTTGTTCTCCCACAAGAACCACTCGGCTGATCCTTCTTCAATATGCCCTTCACCAACATGCAGTGTTTCCTTCATTGAATTAGTTCTCACACCAATATTTGTGTCTAGAGCCTTTGCATTGAGGGCTATCTGAAAACGGCTGTGGCGCTGAAGTTGCCTGTGAATGTGGAGTTGGTGGCATGTGAAACCCGCATGTGGAGCATCATTTGTGTTCGACGCTCTACTAGGTTCATTCCTAGATAATGCACTCAAAGAGCACTAAGCATAGAGTGTGAAAACTGAGTTTCCTTGAGAGCTGCTTGGAAGCCTGATGGTGTGTGAAGTTAGTGAGCCAAATGGAGTTGTTCTCCCACAAGAACCACTCGGCTGATCCTTCTTCAATATGCCCTTCACCAACATGCAGTGTTTCCTTGATTGAATTAGCTCTCACACCAATATTTGCGTCTAGAGCCTTTGCATTGAGGGCTATCTGAAAACGGCTGTGGCGCTGAAGTTGCCTGTGAATGTGGAGTTGGTGGCATGTGAAACCCGCATGTGGAGCATTCGTTTGTGTGGGATGCTCTACCAGGTTCATTTCAGTCCTAGCCATACAAAGGGCACTAAGCATAGAGTGTGAAAACTGAGTTTCCTTGAGAGCTGCTTGGAAGCCTGATGGTGTGTGAAGTTAGTGAGCCAAATGGAGTTGTTCTCCCACAAGAACCACTCGGCTGATCCTTCTTCAATATGCCCTTCACCAACATGCAGTGTTTCCTTGATTGAATTAGCTCTCACACCAATATTTGCGTCTAGAGCCTTTGCATTGAGGGCTATCTGAAAACGGCTGTGGCGCTGAAGTTGCCTGTGAATGTGGAGTTGGTGGCATGTGAAACCCGCATGTGGAGCATTCGTTTGTGTGGGATGCTGACCAAGCTTCATTTCAGTGCTAGGCACTCAAAGGGCACTAAGCATAGAGTGTGAAAACTGAGTTTCCTTGAGAGCTGCTTGGAAGCCTGATGGTGTGTGAAGTTAGTGAGCCAAATGGAGTTGTTCTCCCACAAGAACCACTCGGCTGATCCTTCTTCAATATGCCCTTCACCAACATGCAGTGTTTCCTTGATTGAATTAGCCCTCACACCAATATTTGAGTCTAGAGCCTTTGCATTCAGGGCTATCTGAAAACGGCTGTGGCGCTGAAGTTGCCTGTGAATGTGGAGCTGGTGGCATGTGAAACCCGCATGTGGAGCATTCGTTTGTGTGGGATGCTCTACCAGGTTCATTTCAGTCCTAGCCATACAAAGGGCACTAAGCCTAGAGTGTGAAAACTGAGTTTCCTTGAGAGCTGCTTGGAAGCCTGATGGTGTGTGAAGTTAGTGAGCCAAATGGAGTTGTTCTCCCACAAGAACCACTCGGCTGATTCTTCTTCAATATGCCCTTCAACAACATGCAGTGTTTCCTTGATTGAATTAGCTTTCACACCAATATTTGCGTCTAGAGCCTTTGCATTGAGGGCTATCTGAAAACGGCTGTGGCGCTGAAGTTGCCTGTGAATGTGGAGTTGGTGGCATGTGAAACCCGCATGTGGAGCTTTCGTTTGTGTGGGATGCTGACCAAGCTTCATTTCAGTATTAGGCACACAAAGGGCACTAAGCATAGAGTGTGAAAACTGAGTTTCCTTGAGAGCTGCTTGGAAGCCTGATGGTGTGTGAAGTTAGTGAGCCAAATGGAGTTGTTCTCCCACAAAAACCACTCGGCTGATCCTTCTTCAATATGCCCTTCACCAACATGCAGTGTTTCCTTGATTGAATTAGCTCTCACACCAATATTTGCGTCTAGAGCCTTTGCATTGAGGGCTATCTGAAAACGGCTGTGGCGCTGAAGTTGCCTGTGAATGTGGAGTTGGTGGCATGTGAAACCCGCATGTGGAGCATTCGTTTGTGTGGGATGCTCTACCAGGTTCATTTCAGTCCTAGCCATACAAAGGGCACTAAGCATAGAGTGTGAAAACTGAGTTTCCTTGAGACCTGCTTGGAAGCCTGATGGTGTGTGAAGTTAGTGAGCCAAATGGAGTTGTTCTCCCACAAAAACCACTCGGCTGATCCTTCTTCAATATGCCCTTCACCAACATGCAGTGTTTCCTTCATTGAATTAGTTCTCACACCAATATTTGTGTCTAGAGCCTTTGCATTGAGGGCTATCTGAAAACGGCTGTGGCGCTGAAGTTGCCTGTGAATGTGGAGTTGGTGGCATGTGAAACCCGCATGTGGAGCATCATTTGTGTTCGACGCTCTACTAGGTTCATTCCTAGATAATGCACTCAAAGAGCACTAAGCATAGAGTGTGAAAACTGAGTTTCCTTGAGAGCTGCTTGGAAGCCTGATGGTGTGTGAAGTTAGTGAGCCAAATGGAGTTGTTCTCCCACAAGAACCACTCGGCTGATCCTTCTTCAATATGCCCTTCACCAACATGCAGTGTTTCCTTGATTGAATTAGCTCTCACACCAATATTTGCGTCTAGAGCCTTTGCATTGAGGGCTATCTGAAAACGGCTGTGGCGCTGAAGTTGCCTGTGAATGTGGAGTTGGTGGCATGTGAAACCCGCATGTGGAGCATTCGTTTGTGTGGGATGCTCTACCAGGTTCATTTCAGTCCTAGCCATACAAAGGGCACTAAGCATAGAGTGTGAAAACTGAGTTTCCTTGAGAGCTGCTTGGAAGCCTGATGGTGTGTGAAGTTAGTGAGCCAAATGGAGTTGTTCTCCCACAAGAACCACTCGGCTGATCCTTCTTCAATATGCCCTTCACCAACATGCAGTGTTTCCTTGATGGAATTAGCTCTCACACCAATATTTGCGTCTAGAGCCTTTGCATTGAGGGCTATCTGAAAACGGCTGTGGCGCTGAAGTTGCCTGTGAATGTGGAGTTGGTGGCATGTGAAACCCGCATGTGGAGCATTCGTTTGTGTGGGATGCTGACCAAGCTTCATTTCAGTCCTAGGCATACAAAGGGCACTAAGCCTAGAGTGTGAAAACTGAGTTTCCTTGAGAGCTGCTTGGAAGCCTGATGGTGTGTGAAGTTAGTGAGCCAAATGGAGTTGTTCTCCCACAAAAACCACTCGGCTGGTCCTTCTTCAATATGCCCTTCACCAACATGCAGTGTTTCCTTGATTGAATTAGCTCTCACACCAATATTTGCGTCTAGAGCCTTTGCATTGAGGGCTATCTGAAAACGGCTGTGGCGCTGAAGTTGCCTGTGAATGTGGAGCTGGTGGCATGTGAAACCCGCATGTGGAGCATTCGTTTGTGTGGGATGCTCTACCAGGTTCATTTCAGTCCTAGCCATACAAAGGGCACTAAGCCTAGAGTGTGAAAACTGAGTTTCCTTGAGAGCTGCTTGGAAGCCTGATGGTGTGTGAAGTTAGTGAGCCAAATGGAGTTGTTCTCCCACAAGAACCACTCGGCTGATCCTTCTTCAATATGCCCTTCACCAACATGCAGTGTTTCCTTGATTGAATTAGCTCTCACACCAATATTTGCGTCTAGAGCCTTTGCATTGAGGGCTATCTGAAAACGGCTGTGGCGCTGATGTTGCCTGTGAATGTGGAGTTGGTGGCATGTGAAACCCGCATGTGGAGCATTCGTTTGTGTGGGATGCTGACCAAGCTTCATTTCAGTCCTAGGCACTCAAAGGGCACTAAGCATAGAGTGTGAAAACTGAGTTTCCTTGAGAGCTGCTTGGAAGCCTGATGGTGTGTGAAGTTAGTGAGCCAAATGGAGTTGTTCTCCCACAAGAACCACTCGGCTGATCCTTCTTCAATATGCCCTTCACCAACATGCAGTGTTTCCTTGATTGAATTAGCTCTCACACCAATATTTGCGTCTAGAGCCTTTGCATTCAGGGCTATCTGAAAACGGCTGTGGCGCTGAAGTTGCCTGTGAATGTGGAGCTGGTGGCATGTGAAACCCGCATGTGGAGCATTCGTTTGTGTGGGATGCTCTACCAGGTTCATTTCAGTCCTAGCCATACAAAGGGCACTAAGCATAGAGTGTGAAAACTGAGTTTCCTTGAGAGCTGCTTGGAAGCCTGATGGTGTGTGAAGTTAGTGAGCCAAATGGAGTTGTTCTCCCACAAGAACCACTCGGCTGATCCTTCTTCAATATGCCCTGCACCAACATGCAGTGTTTCCTTGATTGAATTAGCTCTCACACCAATATTTGCGTCTAGAGCCTTTGCATTGAGGGCTATCTGAAAACGGCTGTGGCGCTGAAGTTGCCTGTGAATGTGGAGTTGGTGGCATGTGAAACCCGCATGTGGAGCATTCGTTTGTGTGGGATGCTCTACCAGGTTCATTTCAGTCCTAGCCATACAAAGGGCACTAAGCATAGAGTGTGAAAACTGAGTTTCCTTGAGAGCTGCTTGGAAGCCTGATGGTGTGTGAAGTTAGTGAGCCAAATGGAGTTGTTCTCCCACAAGAACCACTCGGCTGATCCTTCTTCAATATGCCCTTCACCAACATGCAGTGTTTCCTTGATTGAATTAGCTCTCACACCAATATTTGCGTCTAGAGCCTTTGCATTCAGGGCTATCTGAAAACGGCTGTGGCGCTGAAGTTGCCTGTGAATGTGGAGTTGGTGGCATGTGAAACCCGCATGTGGAGCATTCGTTTGTGTGGGATGCTGACCAAGCTTCATTTCAGTCCTAGGCACACAAAGAGCACTAAGCCTAGAGTGTGAAAACTGAGTTTCCTTGAGAGCTGCTTGGAAGCCTGATGGTGTGTGAAGTTAGTGAGCCAAATGGAGTTGTTCTCCCACAAGAACCACTCGGCTGATCCTTCTTCAATATGCCCTTCACCAACATGCAGTGTTTCCTTGATTGAATTAGCTCTCACACCAATATTTGCGTCTAGAGCCTTTGCATTGAGGGCTATCTGAAAACGGCTGTGGCGCTGAAGTTGCCTGTGAATGTGGAGTTGGTGGCATGTGAAACCCGCATGTGGAGCATTCGTTTGTGTGGGATGCTGACCAAGCTTCATTTCAGTCCTAGGCACTCAAAGGGCACTAAGCATAGAGTGTGAAAACTGAGTTTCCTTGAGAGCTGCTTGGAAGCCTGATGGTGTGTGAAGTTAGTGAGCCAAATGGAGTTGTTCTCCCACAAGAACCACTCGGCTGATCCTTCTTCAATATGCCCTTCACCAACATGCAGTGTTTCCTTGATTGAATTAGCTCTCACACCAATATTTGCGTCTAGAGCCTTTGCATTCAGGGCTATCTGAAAACGGCTGTGGCGCTGAAGTTGCCTGTGAATGTGGAGCTGGTGGCATGTGAAACCCGCATGTGGAGCATTCGTTTGTGTGGGATGCTCTACCAGGTTCATTTCAGTCCTAGCCATACAAAGGGCACTAAGCCTAGAGTGTGAAAACTGAGTTTCCTTGAGAGCTGCTTGGAAGCCTGATGGTGTGTGAAGTTAGTGAGCCAAATGGAGTTGTTCTCCCACAAGAACCACTCGGCTGATCCTTCTTCAATATGCTCTGCACCAACATGCAGTGTTTCCTTGATTGAATTAGCTCTCACACCAATATTTGCGTCTAGAGCCTTTGCATTGAGGGCTATCTGAAAACGGCTGTGGCACTGAAGTTGCCTGTGAATGTGGAGTTGGTGGCATGTGAAACCCGCATGTGGAGCATTCGTTTGTGTGGGATGCTCTACCAGGTTCATTTCAGTCCTAGCCATACAAAGGGCACTAAGCATAGAGTGTGAAAACTGAGTTTCCTTGAGAGCTGCTTGGAAGCCTGATGGTGTGTGAAGTTAGTGAGCCAAATGGAGTTGTTCTCCCACAAGAACCACTCGGCTGATCCTTCTTCAATATGCCCTTCACCAACATGCAGTGTTTCCTTGATTGAATTAGCTCTCACACCAATATTTGCGTCTAGAGCCTTTGCATTGAGGGCTATCTGAAAACGGCTGTGGCGCTGAAGTTGCCTGTGAATGTGGAGTTGGTGGCATGTGAAACCCGCATGTGGAGCATTCGTTTGTGTGGGATGCTGACCAAGCTTCATTTCAGTCCTAGGCACACAAAGAGCACTAAGCCTAGAGTGTGAAAACTGAGTTTCCTTGAGAGCTGCTTGGAAGCCTGATGGTGTGTGAAGTTAGTGAGCCAAATGGAGTTGTTCTCCCACAAGAACCACTCGGCTGATCCTTCTTCAATATGCCCTTCACCAACATGCAGTGTTTCCTTGATTGAATTAGCTCTCACACCAATATTTGCGTCTAGAGCCTTTGCATTCAGGGCTATCTGAAAACGGCTGTGGCGCTGAATTTGCCTGTGAATGTGGAGTTGGTGGCATGTGAAACCCGCATGTGGAGCATTCGTTTGTGTGGGATGCTCTACCAGGTTCATTTCAGTCCTAGCCATACAAAGGGCACTAAGCCTAGAGTGTGAAAACTGAGTTTCCTTGAGAGCTGCTTGGAAGCCTGATGGTGTGTGAAGTTAGTTAGCCAAATGGAGTTGTTCTCCCACAAGAACCACTCGGCTGATCCTTCTTCAATATGCCCTTCACCAACATGCAGTGTTTCCTTGATTGAATTAGCTCTCACACCAATATTTGCGTCTAGAGCCTTTGCATTGAGGGCTATCTGAAAACGGCTGTGGCACTGAAGTTGCCTGTGAATGTGGAGTTGGTGGCATGTGAGACCCGCATGTGGAGCATTCGTTTGTGTGGGATGCTCTACCAGGTTCATTTCAGTCCTAGCCATACAAAGGGCACTAAGCATAGAGTGTGAAAACTGAGTTTCCTTGAGATCTGCTTGGAAGCCTGATGGTGTGTGAAGTTAGTGAGCCAAATGGAGTTGTTCTCCCACAAGAACCACTCGGCTGATCCTTCTTCAATATGCCCTTCACCAACATGCAGTGTTTCCTTGATTGAATTAGCTCTCACACCAATATTTGCGTCTAGAGCCTTTGCATTGAGGGCTATCTGAAAACGGCTGTGGCGCTGAAGTTGCCTGTGAATGTGGAGTTGGTGGCATGTGAAACCCGCATGTGGAGCATTCGTTTGTGTGGGATGCTGACCAAGTTTCATTTCAGTCCTAGGCACACAAAGAGCACTAAGCCTAGAGTGTGAAAACTGAGTTTCCTTGAGAGCTGCTTGGAAGCCTGATGGTGTGTGAAGTTAGTGAGCCAAATGGAGTTGTTCTCCCACAAGAACCACTCGGCTGATCCTTCTTCAATATGCCCTTCACCAACATGCAGTGTTTCCTTGATTGAATTAGCTCTCACACCAATATTTGCGTCTAGAGCCTTTGCATTGAGGGCTATCTGAAAACGGCTGTGGCGCTGAATTTGCCTGTGAATGTGGAGTTGGTGGCATGTGAAACCCGCATGTGGAGCATTCGTTTGTGTGGGATGCTCTACCAGGTTCATTTCAGTCCTAGCCATACAAAGGGCACTAAGCATAGAGTGTGAAAACTGAGTTTCCTTGAGAGCTGCTTGGAAGCCTGATGGTGTGTGAAGTTAGTGAGCCAAATGGAGTTGTTCTCCCACAAGAACCACTCGGCTGATCCTTCTTCAATATGCCCTTCACCAACATGCAGTGTTTCCTTGATTGAATTAGCTCTCACACCAATATTTGCGTCTAGAGCCTTTGCATTGAGGGCTATCTGAAAACGGCTGTGGCGCTGAAGTTGCCTGTGAATGTGGAGTTGGTGGCATGTGAAACCCGCATGTGGAGCATTCGTTTGTGTGGGATGCTCTACCAGGTTCATTTCAGTCCTAGCCATAAAAAGGGCACTAAGCATAGAGTGTGAAAACTGAGTTTCCTTGAGAGCTGCTTGGAAGCCTAATGGTGTGTGAAGTTAGTGAGCCAAATGGAGTTGTTCTCCCACAAGAACCACTCGGCTGATCCTTCTTCAATATGCCCTTCACCAACATGCAGTGTTTCCTTGATTGAATTAGCTCTCACACCAATATTTGCGTCTAGAGCCTTTGCATTCAGGGCTATCTGAAAACGGCTGTGGCGCTGAAGTTGCCTGTGAATGTGGAGTTGGTGGCATGTGAAACCCGCATGTGGAGCATTCGTTTGTGTGGGATGCTGACCAAGCTTCATTTCAGTCCTAGGCACTCAAAGGGCACTAAGCATAGAGTGTGAAAACTGAGTTTCCTTGAGAGCTGCTTGGAAGCCTGATGGTGTGTGAAGTTAGTGAGCCAAATGGAGTTGTTCTCCCACAAGAACCACTCGGCTGATCCTTCTTCAATATGCCCTTCACCAACATGCAGTGTTTCCTTGATTGAATTAGCTCTCACACCAATATTTGCGTCTAGAGCCTTTGCATTCAGGGCTATCTGAAAACGGCTGTGGCGCTGAAGTTGCCTGTGAATGTGGAGTTGGTGGCATGTGAAACCCGCATGTGGAGCATTCGTTTGTGTGGGATGCTCTACCAGGTTCATTTCAGTCCTAGCCATACAAAGGGCACTAAGCCTAGAGTGTGAAAACTGAGTTTCCTTGAGAGCTGCTTGGAAGCCTGATGGTGTGTGAAGTTAGTGAGCCAAATGGAGTTGTTCTCCCACAAGAACCACTCGGCTGATTCTTCTTCAATATGCCCTTCAACAACATGCAGTGTTTCCTTCATTGAATTAGCTTTCACACCAATATTTGCGTCTAGAGCCTTTGCATTGAGGGCTATCTGAAAACGGCTGTGGCGCTGAAGTTGCCTGTGAATGTGGAGTTGGTGGCATGTGAAACCCGCATGTGGAGCTTTCGTTTGTGTGGGATGCTGACCAAGCTTCATTTCAGTATTAGGCACACAAAGGGCACTAAGCATAGAGTGTGAAAACTGAGTTTCCTTGAGAGCTGCTTGGAAGCCTGATGGTGTGTGAAGTTAGTGAGCCAAATGGAGTTGTTCTCCCACAAAAACCACTCGGCTGATCCTTCTTCAATATGCCCTTCACCAACATGCAGTGTTTCCTTGATTGAATTAGCTCTCACACCAATATTTGCGTCTAGAGCCTTTGCATTGAGGGCTATCTGAAAACGGCTGTGGCGCTGAAGTTGCCTGTGAATGTGGAGTTGGTGGCATGTGAAACCCGCATGTGGAGCATTCGTTTGTGTGGGATGCTCTACCAGGTTCATTTCAGTCCTAGCCATACAAAGGGCACTAAGCCTAGAGTGTGAAAACTGAGTTTCCTTGAGACCTGCTTGGAAGCCTGATGGTGTGTGAAGTTAGTGAGCCAAATGGAGTTGTTCTCCCACAAAAACCACTCGGCTGATCCTTCTTCAATATGCCCTTCACCAACATGCAGTGTTTCCTTCATTGAATTAGTTCTCACACCAATATTTGTGTCTAGAGCCTTTGCATTGAGGGCTATCTGAAAACGGCTGTGGTGCTGAAGTTGCCTGTGAATGTGGAGTTGGTGGCATGTGAAACCCGCATGTGGAGCATCATTTTTTGTTCGACGCTCTACTAGGTTCATTCCTAGATAATGCACTCAAAGAGCACTAAGCATAGAGTGTGAAAACTGAGTTTCCTTGAGAGCTGCTTGGAAGCCTGATGGTGTGTGAAGTTAGTGAGCCAAATGGAGTTGTTCTCCCACAAGAACCACTCGGCTGATCCTTCTTCAATATGCCCTTCACCAACATGCAGTGTTTCCTTGATTGAATTAGCTCTCACACCAATATTTGCGTCTAGAGCCTTTGCATTGAGGGCTATCTGAAAACGGCTGTGGCGCTGAAGTTGCCTGTGAATGTGGAGTTGGTGGCATGTGAAACCCGCATGTGGAGCATTCGTTTGTGTGGGATGCTCTACCAGGTTCATTTCAGTCCTAGCCATACAAAGGGCACTAAGCATAGAGTGTGAAAACTGAGTTTCCTTGAGAGCTGCTTGGAAGCTTAATGGTGTGTGAAGTTAGTGAGCCAAATGGAGTTGTTCTCCCACAAGATCCACTCGGCTGATCCTTCTTCAATATGCCCTTCACCAACATGCAGTGTTTCCTTGATTGAATTAGCTCTCACACCAATATTTGCGTCTAGAGCCTTTGCATTGAGGGCTATCTGAAAACGGCTGTGGCGCTGAAGTTGCCTGTGAATGTGGAGTTGGTGGCATGTGAAACCCGCATGTGGAGCATTCGTTTGTGTGGGATGCTGACCAAGCTTTATTTCAGTCCTAGGCATACAAAGGGCACTAAGCCTAGAGTGTGAAAACTGAGTTTCCTTGAGAGCTGCTTGGAAGCCTGATGGTGTGTGAAGTTAGTGAGCCAAATGGAGTTGTTCTCCCACAAAAACCACTCGGCTGGTCCTTCTTCAATATGCCCTTCACCAACATGCAGTGTTTCCTTGATTGAATTAGCTCTCACACCAATATTTGCGTCTAGAGCCTTTGCATTGAGGGCTATCTGAAAACGGCTGTGGCGCTGAAGTTGCCTGTGAATGTGGAGCTGGTGGCATGTGAAACCCGCATGTGGAGCATTCGTTTGTGTGGGATGCTCTACCAGGTTCATTTCAGTCCTAGCCATACAAAGAGCACTAAGCCTAGAGTGTGAAAACTGAGTTTCCTTGAGAGCTGCTTGGAAGCCTGATGGTGTGTGAAGTTAGTGAGCCAAATGGAGTTGTTCTCCCACAAGAACCACTCGGCTGATCCTTCTTCAATATGCCCTTCACCAACATGCAGTGTTTCCTTGATTGAATTAGCTCTCACACCAATATTTGCGTCTAGAGCCTTTGCATTGAGGGCTATCTGAAAACGGCTGTGGCGCTGAAGTTGCCTGTGAATGTGGAGTTGGTGGCATGTGAAACCCGCATGTGGAGCATTCGTTTGTGTGGGATGCTGACCAAGCTTCATTTCAGTCCTAGGCACTCAAAGGGCACTAAGCATAGAGTGTGAAAACTGAGTTTCCTTGAGAGCTGCTTGGAAGCCTGATGGTGTGTGAAGTTAGTGAGCCAAATGGAGTTGTTCTCCCACAAGAACCACTCGGCTGATCCTTCTTCAATATGCCCTGCACCAACATGCAGTGTTTCCTTGATTGAATTAGCTCTCACACCAATATTTGCGTCTAGAGCCTTTGCATTGAGGGCTATCTGAAAACGGCTGTGGCGCTGAAGTTGCCTGTGAATGTGGAGTTGGTGGCATGTGAAACCCGCATGTGGAGCATTCGTTTGTGTGGGATGCTCTACCAGGTTCATTTCAGTCCTAGCCATACAAAGGGCACTAAGCATAGAGTGTGAAAACTGAGTTTCCTTGAGAGCTGCTTGGAAGCCTGATGGTGTGTGAAGTTAGTGAGCCAAATGGAGTTGTTCTCCCACAAGAACCACTCGGCTGATCCTTCTTCAATATGCCCTTCACCAACATGCAGTGTTTCCTTGATTGAATTAGCTCTCACACCAATATTTGCGTCTAGAGCCTTTGCATTCAGGGCTATCTGAAAACGGCTGTGGCGCTGAAGTTGCCTGTGAATGTGGAGTTGGTGGCATGTGAAACCCGCATGTGGAGCATTCGTTTGTGTGGGATGCTGACCAAGCTTCATTTCAGTCCTAGGCACACAAAGAGCACTAAGCCTAGAGTGTGAAAACTGAGTTTCCTTGAGAGCTGCTTGGAAGCCTGATGGTGTGTGAAGTTAGTGAGCCAAATGGAGTTGTTCTCCCACAAGAACCACTCGGCTGATCCTTCTTCAATATGCCCTTCACCAACATGCAGTGTTTCCTTGATTGAATTAGCTCTCACACCAATATTTGCATCTAGAGCCTTTGCATTGAGGGCTATCTGAAAACGGCTGTGGCGCTGAAGTTGCCTGTGAATGTGGAGTTGGTGGCATGTGAAACCCGCATGTGGAGCATTCGTTTGTGTGGGATGCTGACCAAGCTTCATTTCAGTCCTAGGCATACAAAGGGCACTAAGCCTAGAGTGTGAAAACTGAGTTTCCTTGAGAGCTGCTTGGAAGCCTGATGGTGTGTGAAGTTAGTGAGCCAAATGGAGTTGTTCTCCCACAAAAACCACTCGGCTGGTCCTTCTTCAATATGCCCTTCACCAACATGCAGTGTTTCCTTGATTGAATTAGCTCTCACACCAATATTTGCGTCTAGAGCCTTTGCATTGAGGGCTATCTGAAAACGGCTGTGGCGCTGAAGTTGCCTGTGAATGTGGAGCTGGTGGCATGTGAAACCCGCATGTGGAGCATTCGTTTGTGTGGGATGCTCTACCAGGTTCATTTCAGTCCTAGCCATACAAAGGGCACTAAGCCTAGAGTGTAAAAACTGAGTTTCCTTGAGAGCTGCTTGGAAGCCTGATGGTGTGTGAAGTTAGTGAGCCAAATGGAGTTGTTCTCCCACAAGAACCACTCGGCTGATCCTTCTTCACTATGCCCTTCACCAACATGCAGTGTTTCCTTGATTGAATTAGCTCTCACACCAATATTTGCGTCTAGAGCCTTTGCATTGAGGGCTATCTGAAAACGGCTGTGGCGCTGAAGTTGCCTGTGAATGTGGAGTTGGTGGCATGTGAAACCCGCATGTGGAGCATTCGTTTGTGTGGGATGCTGACCAAGCTTCATTTCAGTCCTAGGCACTCAAAGGGCACTAAGCATAGAGTGTGAAAACTGAGTTTCCTTGAGAGCTGCTTGGAAGCCTGATGGTGTGTGAAGTTAGTGAGCCAAATGGAGTTGTTCTCCCACAAGAACCACTCGGCTGATCCTTCTTCAATATGCCCTTCACCAACATGCAGTGTTTCCTTGATTGAATTAGCTCTCACACCAATATTTGCGTCTAGAGCCTTTGCATTCAGGGCTATCTGAAAACGGCTGTGGCGCTGAAGTTGCCTGTGAATGTGGAGCTGGTGGCATGTGAAACCCGCATGTGGAGCATTCGTTTGTGTGGGATGCTCTACCAGGTTCATTTCAGTCCTAGCCATACAAAGGGCACTAAGCCTAGAGTGTGAAAACTGAGTTTCCTTGAGAGCTGCTTGGAAGCCTGATGGTGTGTGAAGTTAGTGAGCCAAATGGAGTTGTTCTCCCACAAGAACCACTCGGCTGATCCTTCTTCAATATGCTCTGCACCAACATGCAGTGTTTCCTTGATTGAATTAGCTCTCACACCAATATTTGCGTCTAGAGCCTTTGCATTGAGGGCTATCTGAAAACGGCTGTGGCACTGAAGTTGCCTGTGAATGTGGAGTTGGTGGCATGTGAAACCCGCATGTGGAGCATTCGTTTGTGTGGGATGCTCTACCAGGTTCATTTCAGTCCTAGCCATACAAAGGGCACTAAGCATAGAGTGTGAAAACTGAGTTTCCTTGAGAGCTGCTTGGAAGCCTGATGGTGTGTGAAGTTAGTGAGCCAAATGGAGTTGTTCTCCCACAAGAACCACTCGGCTGATCCTTCTTCAATATGCCCTTCACCAACATGCAGTGTTTCCTTGATTGAATTAGCTCTCACACCAATATTTGCGTCTAGAGCCTTTGCATTGAGGGCTATCTGAAAACGGCTGTGGCGCTGAAGTTGCCTGTGAATGTGGAGTTGGTGGCATGTGAAACCCGCATGTGGAGCATTCGTTTGTGTGGGATGCTGACCAAGCTTCATTTCAGTCCTAGGCACACAAAGAGCACTAAGCCTAGAGTGTGAAAACTGAGTTTCCTTGAGAGCTGCTTGGAAGCCTGATGGTGTGTGAAGTTAGTGAGCCAAATGGAGTTGTTCTCCCACAAGAACCACTCGGCTGATCCTTCTTCAATATGCCCTTCACCAACATGCAGTGTTTCCTTGATTGAATTAGCTCTCACACCAATATTTGCGTCTAGAGCCTTTGCATTGAGGGCTATCTGAAAACGGCTGTGGCGCTGAATTTGCCTGTGAATGTGGAGTTGGTGGCATGTGAAACCCGCATGTGGAGCATTCGTTTGTGTGGGATGCTCTACCAGGTTCATTTCAGTCCTAGCCATACAAAGGGCACTAAGCATAGAGTGTGAAAACTGAGTTTCCTTGAGAGCTGCTTGGAAGCCTGATGGTGTGTGAAGTTAGTTAGCCAAATGGAGTTGTTCTCCCACAAGAACCACTCGGCTGATCCTTCTTCAATATGCCCTTCACCAACATGCAGTGTTTCCTTGATTGAATTAGCTCTCACACCAATATTTGCGTCTAGAGCCTTTGCATTGAGGGCTATCTGAAAACGGCTGTGGCACTGAAGTTGCCTGTGAATGTGGAGTTGGTGGCATGTGAAACCCGCATGTGGAGCATTCGTTTGTGTGGGATGCTCTACCAGGTTCATTTCAGTCCTAGCCATACAAAGGGCACTAAGCATAGAGTGTGAAAACTGAGTTTCCTTGAGAGCTGCTTGGAAGCCTGATGGTGTGTGAAGTTAGTGAGCCAAATGGAGTTGTTCTCCCACAAGAACCACTCGGCTGATCCTTCTTCAATATGCCCTTCACCAACATGCAGTGTTTCCTTGATTGAATTAGCTCTCACACCAATATTTGCGTCTAGAGCCTTTGCATTCAGGGCTATCTGAAAACGGCTGTGGCGCTGAAGTTGCCTGTGAATGTGGAGTTGGTGGCATGTGAAACCCGCATGTGGAGCATTCGTTTGTGTGGGATGCTGACCAAGCTTCATTTCAGTCCTAGGCACACAAAGAGCACTAAGCCTAGAGTGTGAAAACTGAGTTTCCTTGAGAGCTGCTTGGAAGCCTGATGGTGTGTGAAGTTAGTGAGCCAAATGGAGTTGTTCTCCCACAAGAACCACTCGGCTGATCCTTCTTCAATATGCCCTTCACCAACATGCAGTGTTTCCTTGATTGAATTAGCTCTCACACCAATATTTGCGTCTAGAGCCTTTGCATTGAGGGCTATCTGAAAACGGCTGTGGCGCTGAATTTGCCTGTGAATGTGGAGTTGGTGGCATGTGAAACCCGCATGTGGAGCATTCGTTTGTGTGGGATGCTCTACCAGGTTCATTCCTAGATAATGCACTCAAAGGGCACTAAGCGTAGAGTGTGAAAACTGAGTTTCCTTGAGAGCTGCTTGGAAGCCTGATGGTGTGTGAAGTTAGTGAGCCAAATGGAGTTGTTCTCCCACAAGAACCACTCGGTTGATCCTTCTTCAATATGCCCTTCACCAACATGCAGTGTTTCCTTGATTGAATTAGCTCTCACACCAATATTTGCGTCTAGAGCCTTTGCATTGAGGGCTATCTGAAAACGGCTGTGGCGCTGAAGTTGCCTGTGAATGTGGAGTTGGTGGCATGTGAAACCCGCATGTGGAGCATTCGTTTGTGTGGGATGCTCTACCAGGTTCATTTCAGTCCTAGCCATACAAAGTGCACTAAGCATAGAGTGTGAAAACTGAGTTTCCTTGAGAGCTGCTTGGAAGCCTGATGGTGTGTGAAGTTAGTGAGCCAAATGGAGTTGTTCTCCCACAAGAACCACTCGGCTGATCCTTCTTCAATATGCCCTTCACCAACATGCAGTGTTTCCTTGATTGAATTAGCTCTCACACCAATATTTGCGTCTAGAGCCTTTGCATTGAGGGCTATCTGAAAACGGCTGTGGCGCTGAAGTTGCCTGTGAATGTGGAGTTGGTGGCATGTGAAACCCGCATGTGGAGCATTCGTTTGTGTGGGATGCTCTACCAGGTTCATTTCAGTCCTAGCCATAAAAAGGGCACTAAGCATAGAGTGTGAAAACTGAGTTTCCTTGAGAGCTGCTTGGAAGCCTAATGGTGTGTGAAGTTAGTGAGCCAAATGGAGTTGTTCTCCCACAAGAACCACTCGGCTGATCCTTCTTCAATATGCCCTTCACCAACATGCAGTGTTTCCTTGATTGAATTAGCTCTCACACCAATATTTGCGTCTAGAGCCTTTGCATTCAGGGCTATCTGAAAACGGCTGTGGCGCTGAAGTTGCCTGTGAATGTGGAGTTGGTGGCATGTGAAACCCGCATGTGGAGCATTCGTTTGTGTGGGATGCTGACCAAGCTTCATTTCAGTCCTAGGCACTCAAAGGGCACTAAGCATAGAGTGTGAAAACTGAGTTTCCTTGAGAGCTGCTTGGAAGCCTGATGGTGTGTGAAGTTAGTGAGCCAAATGGAGTTGTTCTCCCACAAGAACCACTCGGCTGATCCTTCTTCAATATGCCCTTCACCAACATGCAGTGTTTCCTTGATTGAATTAGCTCTCACACCAATATTTGCGTCTAGAGCCTTTGCATTGAGGGCTATCTGAAAACGGCTGTGGCACTGAAGTTGCCTGTGAATGTGGAGTTGGTGGCATGTGAAACCCGCATGTGGAGCATTCGTTTGTGTGGGATGCTCTACCAGGTTCATTTCAGTCCTAGCCATACAAAGGGCACTAAGCATAGAGTGTGAAAACTGAGTTTCCTTGAGAGCTGCTTGGAAGCCTGATGGTGTGTGAAGTTAGTGAGCCAAATGGAGTTGTTCTCCCACAAGAACCACTCGGCTGATCCTTCTTCAATATGCCCTTCACCAACATGCAGTGTTTCCTTGATTGAATTAGCTCTCACACCAATATTTGCGTCTAGAGCCTTTGCATTCAGGGCTATCTGAAAACGGCTGTGGCGCTGAAGTTGCCTGTGAATGTGGAGTTGGTGGCATGTGAAACCCGCATGTGGAGCATTCGTTTGTGTGGGATGCTGACCAAGCTTCATTTCAGTCCTAGGCACACAAAGAGCACTAAGCCTAGAGTGTGAAAACTGAGTTTCCTTGAGAGCTGCTTGGAAGCCTGATGGTGTGTGAAGTTAGTTAGCCAAATGGAGTTGTTCTCCCACAAGAACCACTCGGCTGATCCTTCTTCAATATGCCCTTCACCAACATGCAGTGTTTCCTTGATTGAATTAGCTCTCACACCAATATTTGCGTCTAGAGCCTTTGCATTGAGGGCTATCTGAAAACGGCTGTGGCGCTGAAGTTGCCTGTGAATGTGGAGTTGGTGGCATGTGAAACCCGCATGTGGAGCATTCGTTTGTGTGGGATGCTCTACCAGGTTCATTTCAGTCCTAGCCATACAAAGTGCACTAAGCATAGAGTGTGAAAACTGAGTTTCCTTGAGAGCTGCTTGGAAGCCTGATGGTGTGTGAAGTTAGTGAGCCAAATGGAGTTGTTCTCCCACAAGAACCACTCGGCTGATCCTTCTTCAATATGCCCTTCACCAACATGCAGTGTTTCCTTGATTGAATTAGCTCTCACACCAATATTTGCGTCTAGAGCCTTTGCATTGAGGGCTATCTGAAAACGGCTGTGGCGCTGAAGTTGCCTGTGAATGTGGAGTTGGTGGCATGTGAAACCCGCATGTGGAGCATTCGTTTGTGTGGGATGCTCTACCAGGTTCATTTCAGTCCTAGCCATAAAAAGGGCACTAAGCATAGAGTGTGAAAACTGAGTTTCCTTGAGAGCTGCTTGGAAGCCTAATGGTGTGTGAAGTTAGTGAGCCAAATGGAGTTGTTCTCCCACAAGAACCACTCGGCTGATCCTTCTTCAATATGCCCTTCACCAACATGCAGTGTTTCCTTGATTGAATTAGCTCTCACA
>NW_026696255.1:0-34285 GCF_030435755.1 Ochotona princeps | reverse complement strand
TGATCAGCCGAGTGGTTCTTGTGGGAGAACAACTCCATTTGGCTCACTAACTTCACACACCATCAGGCTTCCAAGCAGCTCTCAAGGAAACTCAGTTTTCACACTCTATGCTTAGTGCCCTTTGAGTGCCTAGGACTGAAATGAAGTTTGGTGAGCATCCCACACAAACGAATGCTCCACATGCGGGTTTCACATGCCACCAACTCCACATTCACAGGCAACTTCAGCGCCACAGCCGTTTTCAGATAGCCCTCAATGCAAAGGCTCTAGACGCAAATATTGGTGTGAGAGCTAATTCAATCAAGGAAACACTGCATGTTGGTGAAGGGCATATTGTAGAAGGATCAGCCGAGTGGTTCTTGTGGGAGAACAACTCCATTTGGCTCACTAACTTCACACACCATCAGGCTTACAAGCAGCTCTCAAGGAAACTCAGTTTTCACACTCTATGCTTAGTGCCCTTTGAGGGCATTATCGAGGAATGAACCTGGTAGAGCATCCCACACAAACGAATGCTCCACATGCGGGTTTCACATGCCACCAACTCCACATTCTCAGGCAACTTCAGCGCCACAGCCGTTTTCAGATAGCCCCCAATGCAAAGGCTCTAGACGCAAATATTGGTGTGAGAGCTAATTCAATCAAGGAAACACTGCATGTTGGTGAAGGGCATATTGAAGAAGGTTCAGCGGAGTGGTTCTTGTGGGAGAACAACTCCATTTGGCTCACTAACTTCACACACCATCAGGCTTCCAAGCAGCTCTCAAGGAAACTCAGTTTTCACACTCTATGCTTAGTGCCCTTTGAGTGCCTAGGACTGAAATGAAGCTTGGTGAGCATCCCACACAAACGAATGCTCCACATGCGGGTTTCACATGCCACCAACTCCACATTCACAGGCAACTTCAGCGCCACAGCCGTTTTCAGATAGCCCTCAATGCAAAGGCGCTAGACGCAAATATTGGTGTGAGAGCTAATTCAATCAAGGAAACACTGCATGTTGGTGAAGGGCATATTGAAGAAGGATCAGCCGAGTGGTTCTTGTGGGAGAACAACTCCATTTGGCTCACTAACTTCACACACCATCAGGCTTCCAAGCAGCTCTCAAGGAAACTCAGTTTTCACACTCTATGCTTAGTGCCCTTTGAGTGCCTAGGACTGAAATGAAGCTTGGTGAGCATCCCACACAAACGAATGCTCCACATGCGGGTTTCACATGCCACCAACTCCACATTCTCAGGCAACTTCAGCGCCACAGCCGTTTTCAGATAGCCCTCAATGCAAAGGCTCTAGACGCAAATATTGGTGTGAGAGCTAATTCAATCAAGGAAACACTGCATGTTGGTGAAGGGCATATTGAAGAAGGATCAGCCGAGTGGTTCTTGTGGGAGAACAACTCCATTTGGCTCACTAACTTCACACACCATCAGGCTTCCAAGCAGCTCTCAAGGAAACTCAGTTTTCACACTCTATGCTTAGTGCCCTTTGAGGGCATTATCGAGGAATGAACCTGGTAGAGCATCCCACACAAACGAATGCTCCACATGCGGGTTTCACATGCCACCAACTCCACATTCTCAGGCAACTTCAGCGCCACAGCCGTTTTGAGATAGCCCCCAATGCAAAGGCTCTAGACGCAAATATTGGTGTGAGAGCTAATTCAATCAAGGAAACACTGCATGTTGGTGAAGGGCATATTGAAGAAGGTTCAGCGGAGTGGTTCTTGTGGGAGAACAACTCCATTTGGCTCACTAACTTCACACACCATCAGGCTTCCAAGCAGCTCTCAAGGAAACTCAGTTTTCACACTCTATGCTTAGTGCCCTTTGAGTGCCTAGGACTGAAATGAAGCTTGGTGAGCATCCCACACAAACGAATGCTCCACATGCGGGTTTCACATGCCACCAACTCCACATTCACAGGCAACTTCAGCGAAACAGCCGTTTTCAGATAGCCCTCAATGCAAAGGCTCTAGACGCAAATATTGGTGTGAGAGCTAATTCAATCAAGGAAACACTGCATGTTGGTGAAGGGCATATTGTAGAAGGATCAGCCGAGTGGTTCTTGTGGGAGAACAACTCCATTTGGCTCACTAACTTCACACACCATCAGGCTTCCAAGCAGCTCTCAAGGAAACTCAGTTTTCACACTCTATGCTTAGTGCCCTTTGAGGGCATTATCGAGGAATGAACCTGGTAGAGCATCCCACACAAACGAATGCTCCACATGCGGGTTTCACATGCCACCAACTCCACATTCTCAGGCAACTTCAGCGCCACAGCCGTTTTCAGATAGCCCTCAATACAAAGGCGCTAGACGCAAATATTTGTGTGAGAGCTAATTCAATCAAGGAAACACTGCATGTTAGTAAAGGGCATATTGAAGAAGGATCAGCGGGGTGGTTCTTGTGGGAGAACAACTCCATTTGGCTCACTAACTTCACACACCATCAGGCTTCCAAGCAGCTCTCAAGGAAACTCAGTTTTCACACTCTATGCTTAGTGCCCTTTGAGTGCCTAGACTGAAATGAAGCTTGGTGAGCATCCCACCCAAACGAATGCTCCACATGCGGATTTCACATGCCACCAACTCCACATTCTCAGACAACTTCAGCCCCACAGCCGTTTTCAGATAGCCCTCAATGCAAAGGCTCTAGACGCAAATATTGGTGTGAGAGCTAATTCAATCAAGGAAACACTGCATGTTGGTGAAGGGCATATTGAAGAAGGATCAGCCGAGTGGTTCTTGTGGGAGAACAACTCCATTTGGCTCACTAACTTCACACACCATCAAGCTTCCAAGCAGCTCTCAAGGAAACTCAGTTTTCACACTCTATGCTTAGTGCCCTTTGAGTGCCTAGGACTGAAATGAAGCTTGGTGAGCATCCCACACAAACGAACGCTCCACATGCGGGTTTCACATGCCACCAATCCACATTCTCAGGCAACTTCAGCGCCACAGCCGTTTTCAGATAGCCCTCAATGCATAGGCACTTGACGCAAATATTGGTGTGAGAGCTAATTCAATCAAGGAAACACTGCATGTTGGTGAAGGGCATATTGAAGAAGGATCAGCCGAGTGGTTCTTGTGGAGAACAACTCCATTTGGCTCACTTCACACACCATCAGGCTTCCAAGCAGCTCTCAAGGAAACTCAGTTTTCACACTCTATGCTTAGTGCCCTTTGAGTGCCTAGGACTGAAATGAAGCTTGGTGAGCATCCCACAAAAACGAATGCTCCACATGCGGGTTTCACATGCCACCAACTCCACATTCTCAGGCAACTTCAGCGCCACAGCCATTTTCAGATAGCCCTCAATGCAAAGGCTCTAGACGCAAATATTGGTGTGAGAGCTAATTCAATCAAGGAAACACTGCATGTTGGTGAAGGGCATATTGAAGAAGGATCAGCCGAGTGGTTCTTGTGGGAGAACAACTCCATTTGGCTCACTAACTTCACACACCATCAGGCTTCCAAGCAGCTCTCAAGGAAACTCAGTTTTCACACTCTATGCTTAGTGCCCTTTGAGTGCATTATCTAGGAATGAACCTGATCAAGCATCCCACACAAACGAATGCTCCACATGCGGGTTTCACTTGCCACCAACTCCACATTCTCAGGCAACTTCAGCGCCACAGCCGTTTTCAGATAGCCCTCAATACAAAGGCGCTAGACGCAAATATTTGTGTGAGAGCTAATTCAATCAAGGAAACACTGCATGTTAGTAAAGGGCATATTGAAGAAGGATCAGCGGGGTGGTTGTTGTGGGAGAACAACTCCATTTGGCTCACTAACTTCACACACCATCTGGCTTCCAAGCAGCTCTCAAGGAAACTCAGTTTTCACACTCTATGCTTAGTGCCCTTTGAGTGCCTAGACTGAAATGAAGCTTGGTGAGCATCCCACCCAAACGAATGCTCCACATGCGGATTTCACATGCCACCAACTCCACATTCTCAGACAACTTCAGCCCCACAGCCGTTTTCAGATAGCCCTCAATGCAAAGGCTCTAGACGCAAATATTGGTGTGAGAGCTAATTCAATCAAGGAAACACTGCATGTTGGTGAAGGGCATATTGAAGAAGGATCAGCCGAGTGGTTCTTGTGGGAGAACAACTCCATTTGGCTCACTAACTTCACACACCATCAGGCTTCCAAGCAGCTCTCAAGGAAACTCAGTTTTCACACTCTATGCTTAGTGCCCTTGGAGTGCCTAGGACTGAAATGAAGCTTGGTGAGCATCCCACACAAACGAATGCTCCACATGCGGGTTTCACATGCCACCAACTCCACATTCACAGGCAACTTCAGCGCCACAGCCGTTTTCAGATAGCCCTCAATGCAAAGGCTCTAGACGCAAATATTGGTGTGAGAGCTAATTCAATCAAGGAAACACTGCATGTTGGTGAAGGGCATATTGTAGAAGGATCAGCCGAGTGGTTCTTGTGGGAGAACAACTCCATTTGGCTCACTAACTTCACACACCACCAGGCTTCCAAGCAGCTCTCAAGGAAACTCAGTTTTCACACTCTATGCTTAGTGCCCTTTGAGTGCCTAGACTGAAATGAAGCTTGGTGAGCATCCCACCCAAACGAATGCTCCACATGCGGGTTTCACATGCCACCAACTCCACATTCTCAGGCAACTTCAGCGCCACAGCCGTTTTCAGATAGCCCCCAATGCAAAGGCTCTAGATGCAAATATTGGTGTGAGAGCTAATTCAATCAAGGAAACACTGCATGTTGGTGAAGGGCATATTGAAGAAGGTTCAGCCGAGTGGTTCTTGTGGGAGAACAACTCCATTTGGCTCACTAACTTCACACACCATCAGGCTTCCAAGCAGCTCTCAAGGAAACTCAGTTTTCACACTCTATGCTTAGTGCCCTTGGAGTGCCTAGGACTGAAATGAAGCTTGGTGAGCATCCCACACAAACGAATGCTCCACATGCGGGTTTCACATGCCACCAACTCCACATTCACAGGCAACTTCAGCGCCACAGCCGTTTTCAGATAGCCCTCAATGCAAAGGCTCTAGACGCAAATATTGGTGTGAGAGCTAATTCAATCAAGGAAACACTGCATGTTGGTGAAGGGCATATTGAAGAAGGATCAGCCGAGTGGTTCTTGTGGGAGAACAACTCCATTTGGCTCACTAACTTCACACACCATCAGGCTTCCAAGCAGCTCTCAAGGAAACTCAGTTTTCACACTCTATGCTTAGTGCCCTTTGAGTGCATTATCTAGGAATGAACCTGATCAAGCAACCCACACAAACGAATGCTCCACATGCGGGTTTCACTTGCCACCAACTCCACATTCTCAGGCAACTTCAGCGCCACAGCCGTTTTCAGATAGCCCTCAATACAAAGGCGCTAGACGCAAATATTTGTGTGAGAGCTAATTCAATCAAGGAAACACTGCATGTTAGTAAAGGGCATATTGAAGAAGGATCAGCGGGGTGGTTCTTGTGGGAGAACAACTCCATTTGGCTCACTAACTTCACACACCATCAGGCTTCCAAGCAGCTCTCAAGGAAACTCAGTTTTCACACTCTATGCTTAGTGCCCTTTGAGTGCCTAGACTGAAATGAAGCTTGGTGAGCATCCCACACAAACGAATGCTCCACATGCGGGTTTCACATGCCACCAACTCCACATTCTCAGGCAACTTCAGCGCCACAGCCGTTTTCAGATAGCCCCAATGCATAGGCACTTGACGCAAATATTGGTGTGAGAGCTAATTCAATCAAGGAAACACTGCATGTTGGTGAAGGGCATATTGAAGAAGGATCAGCCGAGTGGTTCTTGTGGGAGAACAACTCCATTTGGCTCACTAACTTCACACACCATCAGGCTTCCAAGCAGCTCTCAAGGAAACTCAGTTTTCACACTCTATGCTTAGTGCCCGTTGCGTGCATTATCTAGGAATGAACCTGGTAGAGCATCCCACACAAACGAATGCTCCACATGCGGGTTTCACATGTCACCAACTCCACATTCACAGGCAAGTTCAGCGCCACAGCCGTTTTCAGATAGCCCTCAATGCAAAGGCTCTAGACGCAAATATTGGTGTGAGAGCTAATTCAATCAAGGAAACACTGCATGTTGGTGAAGGGCATATTGAAGAAGGATCAGCCGAGTGGTTGTTGTGGGAGAACAACTCCATTTGGCTCACTAACTTCACACACCATCAGGCTTCCAAGCAGCTCTCAAGGAAACTCAGTTTTCACACTCCATGCTTAGTGCCCTTTGAGTGCCTAGGACTGAAAAAGCTTGGTGAGCATCCCACACAAACGAATGCTCCACATGCGGGTTTCACATGCCACCAACTCCACATTCACAGGCAACTTCAGCGCCACAGCCGTTTTCAGATAGCCCTCAATGCAAAGGCTCTAGACGCAAATATTGGTGTGAGAGCTAATTCAATCAAGGAAACACTGCATGTTGGTGAAGGGCATATTGTAGAAGGATCAGCCGAGTGGTTCTTGTGGGAGAACAACTCCATTTGGCTCACTAACTTCACACACCATCAGGCTTCCAAGCAGCTCTCAAGGAAACTCAGTTTTCACACTCTATGCTTAGTGCCCATGGAGTGCCTAGGACTGAAATGAAGCTTGGTGAGCATCCCACACAAACGAATGCTCCACATGCGGGTTTCACATGCCACCAACTCCACATTCTCAGGCAACTTCAGCGCCACAGCCGTTTTCAGATAGCCCTCAATGCAAAGGCTCTAGACACAAATATTGGTGTGAGAGCTAATTCAATCAAGGAAACACTGCATGTTGGTGAAGGGCATATTGAAAAAGAATCAGCCGAGTGGTTCTTGTATGAGAACAACTCCATTTGGCTCACTAACTTCACACACCATCAGGCTTCCAAGCAGCTCTCAAGGAAACTCAGTTTTCACACTCTATGCTTAGTGCCCTTTGAGGGCATTATCTAGGAATGAACCTGGTAGAGCATTCCACACAAACGAATGCTCCACATGCGGTTTTCACATGCCACCAACTCCACATTCTCAGGCAACTTCAGCGCCAAAGCCGTTTTCAGATAGCCCTCAATGCAAAGGCGCTAGACGCAAATATTGGTGTGAGAGCTAATTCAATCAAGGAAACACTGCATGTTGGTGAAGGGCATATTCAAGAAGGATCAGCCGAGTGGTTCTTGTGGGAGAACAACTCCATTTGGCTCACTAACTTCACACACCATCAGGCTTCCAAGCAGCTCTCAAGGAAACTCAGTTTTCACACTCTATGCTTAGTGCCCTTTGAGGGCATTATCTAGGAATGACCTGGTAGAGCATCCCACACAAACGAATGCTCCACATGCGGGTTTCACATGCCACCAACTCCACATTCTCAGGCAACTTCAGCGCCACAGCCGTTTTCAGATAGCCCTCAATGCAAAAGCTCTAGACGCAAATATTGGTGTGAGAGCTAATTCAATCAAGGAAACACTGCATGTTGGTGAAGGGCATATTGAAGAAGGATCAGCCGAGTGGTTGTTGTGGGAGAACAACTCCATTTGGCTCACTAACTTCACACACCATCAGGCTTCCAAGCAGCTCTCAAGGAAACTCAGTTATCACAATCTATGCTTAGTGCCCTTTTGAGTGCCTAGGACTGAAATGAAGCTTGGTGAGCATCCCACAAAACAAACGAATGCTCCACATGCGGGTTTCACATGCCACCAACTCCACATTCACAGGCAACTTCAGCGCCACAGCCGTTTTCAGATAGCCCTCAATGCAAAGGCTCTAGACACAAATATTGGTGTGAGAGCTAATTCAATCAAGGAAACACTGCATGTTGGTGAAGGGCATATTGAAGAAGGATCAGCCGAGTGGTTCTTGTGGGAGAACAACTCCATTTGGCTCACTAACTTCACACACCATCAGGTTTCCAAGCAGCTCTCAAGGAAACTCAGTTTTCACACTCTATGCTTAGTGCCCTTTGAGGGCATTATCTAGGAATGACCTGGTAGAGCATCCCACACAAACGAATGCTCCACATGCGGGTTTCACATGCCACCAACTCCACATTCTCAGGCAACTTCAGCGCCACAGCCGTTTTCAGATAGCCCTCAATGCAAAGGCGCTAGACGCAAATATTGGTGTGAGAGCTAATTCAATCAAGGAAACACTGCATGTTGGTGAAGGGCATATTGTAGAAGGATCAGCCGAGTGGTTCTTGTGGGAGAACAACTCCATTTGGCTCACTAACTTCACACACCATCAGGCTTCCAAGCAGCTCTCAAGGAAACTCAGTTTTCACACTCTATGCTTAGTGCCCTTTGAGTGCCTAGGATTGAAATGAAGCTTGGTGAGCATCCCACAAAAACGAATGCTCCACATGCGGGTTTCACATGCCACCAACTCCACATTCACAGGCAACTTCAGCGCCACAGCCGTTTTCAGATAGCCCTCAATGCATAGGCACTTGACGCAAATATTGGTGTGAGAGCTAATTCAATCAAGGAAACACTGCATGTTGGTGAAGGGCATATTGAAGAAGGATCAGCCGAGTGGTTCTTGTGAGAGAATAACTCCATTTGGATCACTAACTTCACACACCATCAGGCTTCCAAGCAGCTCTCAAGGAAACTCAGTTTTCACACTCTATGCTTAGTGCCCTTTGAGTGCATTATCTAGGAATGAACCTGATCAAGCATCCCACACAAACGAATGCTCCACATGCGGGTTTCACTTGCCACCAACTCCACATTCTCAGGCAACTTCAGCGCCACAGCCGTTTTCAGATAGCCCTCAATACAAAGGCGCTAGACGCAAATATTTGTGTGAGAGCTATTTCAATCAAGGAAACACTGCATGTTAGTAAAGGGCATATTGAAGAAGGATCAGCCGAGTGGTTGTTGTGGGAGAACAACTCCATTTGGCTCACTAACTTCACACACCATCAGGCTTCCAAGCAGCTCTCAAGGAAACTCAGTTTTCACACTCTATGCTTAGTGCCCTTTGAGTGCCTAGGACTGAAATGAAGCTTGGTGAGCATCCCACAAAACAAACGAATGCTCCACATGCGGGTTTCACATGCCACCAACTCCACATTCACAGGCAACTTCAGCGCCACAGCCGTTTTCAGATAGCCCTCAATGCAAAGGCTCTAGACGCAAATATTGGTGTGAGAGCTAATTCAATCAAGGAAACACTGCATGTTGGTGAAGGGCATATTGAAGAAGGATCAGCCGAGTGGTTCTTGTGGGAGAACAACTCCATTTGGCTCACTAACTTCACACACCATCAGGCTTCCAAGCAGCTCTCAAGGAAACTCAGTTTTCACACTCTATGCTTAGTGCCCTTTGAGGGCATTATCTAGGAATGACCTGGTAGAGCATCCCACACAAATGAATGCTCCACATGCGGGTTTCACATGCCACCAACTCCACATTCTCAGGCAACTTCAGCGCCACAGCCGTTTTCAGATAGCCCTCAATGCAAAGGCGCTAGACGCAAATATTGGTGTGAGAGCTAATTCAATCAAGGAAACACTGCATGTTGGTGAAGGGCATATTGAAGAAGGATCAGCCGAGTGGTTCTTGTGGGAGAACAACTCCATTTGGCTCACTAACTTCACACACCATCAGGCTTCCAAGCAGCTCTCAAGGAAACTCAGTTTTCACACTCTATGCTTAGTGCCCTTTGAGTGCCTAGGACTGAAATGAAGCTTGGTGAGCATCCCACAAAACAAACGAATGCTCCACATGCGGGTTTCACATGCCACCAACTCCACATTCACAGGCAACTTCAGCGCCACAGCCGTTTTCAGATAGCCCTCAATGCAAAGGCTCTAGACGCAAATATTGGTGTGAGAGCTAATTCAATCAAGGAAACACTGCATGTTGGTGAAGGGCATATTGAAGAAGGATCAGCCGAGTGGTTCTTGTGGGAGAACAACTCCATTTGGCTCACTAACTTCACACACCATCAGGCTTCCAAGCAGCTCTCAAGGAAACTCAGTTTTCACACTCTATGCTTAGTGCCCTTTGAGGGCATTATCTAGGAATGACCTGGTAGAGCATCCCACACAAACGAATGCTCCACATGCGGGTTTCACATGCCACCAACTCCACATTCTCAGGCAACTTCAGCGCCACAGCCGTTTTCAGATAGCCCTCAATGCAAAGGCGCTAGACGCAAATATTGGTGTGAGAGCTAATTCAATCAAGGAAACACTGCATGTTGGTGAAGGGCATATTGAAGAAGGATCAGCCGAGTGGTTCTTGTGGGAGAACAACTCCATTTGGCTCACTAACTTCACATACCATCAGGCTTCCAAGCAGCTCTCAAGGAAACTCAGTTTTCACACTCTATGCTTAGTGCCCTTTGAGTGCCTAGGATTGAAATGAAGCTTGGTGAGCATCCCACAAAAACGAATGCTCCACATGCGGGTTTCACATGCCACCAACTCCACATTCACAGGCAACTTCAGCTCCACAGCCGTTTTCAGATAGCCCTCAATGCATAGACACTTGACGCAAATATTGGTGTGAGAGCTAATTCAATCAAGGAAACACTGCATGTTGGTGAAGGGCATATTGAAGAAGGATCAGCCGAGTGGTTCTTGTGAGAGAATAACTCCATTTGGCTCACTAACTTCACACACCATCAGGCTTCCAAGCAGCTCTCAAGGAAACTCAGTTTTCACACTCTATGCTTAGTGCCCTTTGAGGGCATTATCTAGGAATGAACCTGATCAAGCATCCCACACAAACGAATGCTCCACATGCGGGTTTCACTTGCCACCAACTCCACATTCTCAGGCAACTTCAGCGCCACAGCCGTTTTCAGATAGCCCTCAATGCAAAGGCTCTAGACGCAAATATTGGTGTGAGAGCTAATTCAATCAAGGAAACACTGCATGTTGGTGAAGGGCATATTGAAGAAGGATCAGCCGAGTGGTTCTTGTGGGAGAACAACTCCATTTGGCTCACTAACTTCACACACCATCAGGCTTCCAAGCAGCTCTCAAGGAAACTCAGTTTTCACACTCTATGCTTAGTGCCCTTTGAGTACCTAGGACTGAAATGAAGCTTGGTGAGCATCCCACACAAACGAATGCTCCACATGCGGGTTTCACATGCCACCAACTCCACATTCACAGGCAACTTCAGCGCCACAGCCGTTTTCAGATAGCCCTCAATGCAAAGGCTCTAGACGCAAATATTGGTGTGAGAGCTAATTCAATCAAGGAAACACTGCATGTTGGTGAAGGGCATATTGAAGAAGGATCAGCCGAGTGGTTCTTGTGGGAGAACAACTCCATTTGGCTCACTAACTTCACACACCATCAGGCTTCCAAGCAGCTCTCAAGGAAACTCAGTTTTCACACTCTATGCTTAGTGCCCTTTGAGTGCCTAGGACTGAAATGAAGCTTGGTGAGCATCCCACACAAACGAATGCTCCACATGCGGGTTTCACATGCCACCAACTCCACATTCACAGGCAACTTCAGCGCCACAGCCGTTTTCAGATAGCCCTCAATGCAAAGGCTCTAGACGCAAATATTTGTGTGAGAGCTAATTCAATCAAGGAAACACTGCATGTTGGTGAAGGGCATATTGAAGAAGGATCAGCCGAGTGGTTCTTGTGAGAGAATAACTCCATTTGGCTCACTAACTTCACACACCATCAGGCTTCCAAGCAGCTCTCAAGGAAACTCAGTTTTCACACTCTATGCTTAGTGCCCTTTGAGTGCATTATCTAGGAATGAACCTGATCAAGCATCCCACACAAACGAATGCTCCACATGCGGGTTTCACTTGCCACCAACTCCACATTCTCAGGCAACTTCAGCGCCACAGCCGTTTTCAGATAGCCCTCAATGCAAAGGCTCTAGACGCAAATATTGGTGTGAGAGCTAATTCAATCAAGGAAACACTGCATGTTGGTGAAGGGCATATTGAAGAAGGATCAGCCGAGTGGTTCTTGTGGGAGAACAACTCCATTTGGCTCACTAACTTCACACACCATCAGGCTTCCAAGCAGCTCTCAAGGAAACTCAGTTTTCACACTCTATGCTTAGTGCCCTTTGAGTACCTAGGACTGAAATGAAGCTTGGTGAGCATCCCACACAAACGAATGCTCCACATGCGGGTTTCACATGCCACCAACTCCACATTCACAGGCAACTTCAGCGCCACAGCCGTTTTCAGATAGCCCTCAATGCAAAGGCTCTAGACGCAAATATTGGTGTGAGAGCTAATTCAATCAAGGAAACACTGCATGTTGGTGAAGGGCATATTGAAGAAGGATCAGCCGAGTGGTTCTTGTGGGAGAACAACTCCATTTGGCTCACTAACTTCACACACCATCAGGCTTCCAAGCAGCTCTCAAGGAAACTCAGTTTTCACACTCTATGCTTAGTGCCCTTTGAGTGCCTAGGACTGAAATGAAGCTTGGTGAGCATCCCACACAAACGAATGCTCCACATGCGGGTTTCACATGCCACCAACTCCACATTCACAGGCAACTTCAGCGCCACAGCCGTTTTCAGATAGCCCTCAATGCAAAGGCTCTAGACGCAAATATTGGTGTGAGAGCTAATTCAATCAAGGAAACACTGCATGTTGGTGAAGGGCATATTGAAGAAGGATCAGCCGAGTGGTTCTTGTGGGAGAACAACTCCATTTGGCTCACTAACTTCACATACCATCAGGCTTCCAAGCAGCTCTCAAGGAAACTCAGTTTTCACACTCTATGCTTAGTGCCCTTTGAGTGCCTAGGATTGAAAGGAAGCTTGGTGAGCATCCCACAAAAACGAATGCTCCACATGCGGGTTTCACATGCCACCAACTCCACATTCTCAGGCAACTTCAGCGCCACAGCCGTTTTCAGATAGCCCTCAATGCATAGGCACTTGACGCAAATATTGGTGTGAGAGCTAATTCAATCAAGGAAACACTGCATGTTGGTGAAGGGCATATTGAAGAAGGATCAGCCGAGTGGTTCTTGTGAGAGAACAACTCCATTTGGCTCACTAACTTCACACACCATCAGGCTTCCAAGCAGCTCTCAAGGAAACTCAGTTTTCACACTCTATGCTTAGTGCCCTTTGAGTGCCTAGGACTGAAATGAAGCTTTGTGAGCATCCCACAAAAACCAATGCTTCACATGCTGGTTTCACATGCCACCAACTCCACATTCACAGGCAACTTCAGCGCCACAGCCGTTTTCAGATAGCCCTCAATGCAAAGGCTCTAGACGCAAATATTGGTGTGAGAGCTAATTCAATCAAGGAAACACTGCATGTTGGTGAAGGGCATATTGAAGAAGGATCAGCCGAGTGGTTCTTGTGGGAGAACAACTCCATTTGGCTCACTAACTTCACACACCATCAGGCTTCCAAGCAGCTCTCAAGGAAACTCAGTTTTCACACTCTATGCTTAGTGCCCTTTGAGTGCATTATCTAGGAATGAACCTGATCAAGCATCACACAAACGAATGCTCCACATGCGGGTTTCACATGCCACCAACTCCACATTCACAGGCAACTTCAGCGCCACAGCCGTTTTCAGATAGCCCTCAATGCCAAGGCGCTAGACGCAAATATTGGTGTGAGAGCTAATTCAATCAAGGAAACACTGCATGTTGGTGAAGGGCATATTGAAGAAGGATCAGCCGAGTGGTTCTTGTGAGAGAACAACTCCATTTGGCTCACTAACTTCACACACCATCAGGCTTCCAAGCAGCTCTCAAGGAAACTCAGTTTTCACACTCTATGCTTAGTGCCCTTTGAGTGCATTATCTAGGAATGAACCTGGTCGAGCATCCCACACAAACGAATGCTCCACATGCGGGTTTCACTTGCCACCAACTCCACATTCACAGGCAACTTCAGCGCCACAGCCGTTTTCAGATAGCCCTCAATGCAAAGGCGCTAGACGCAAATATTGGTGTGAGAGCTAATTCAATCAAGGAAACACTGCATGCTGGTAAAGGGCATATTGAAGAAGGATCAGCGGGGTGGTTCTTGTGGGAGAACAACTCCATTTGGCTCACTAACTTCACACACCATCAGGCTTCCAAGCAGCTCTCAAGGAAACTCAGTTTTCACACTCTATGCTTAGTGCCCTTTGAGGGCATTATCTAGGAATGACCTGGTAGAGCATCCCACACAAACGAATGCTCCACATGCGGGTTTCACATGCCACCAACTCCACATTCTCAGGCAACTTCAGCGCCACAGCCGTTTTCAGATAGCCCTCAATGCAAAGGCTCTAGACGCAAATATTGGTGTGAGAGCTAATTCAATCAAGGAAACACTGCATGTTGGTGAAGGGCATATTGAAGAAGGATCAGCCGAGTGGTTCTTGTGGGAGAACAACTCCATTTGGCTCACTAACTTCACACACCATCAGGCTTCCAAGCAGCTCTCAAGGAAACTCAGTTTTCACACTCTATGCTTAGTGTCCTTTGAGTGCATTATCTAGGAATGAACCTGATCAAGCATCACACAAACGAATGCTCCACATGCGGGTTTCACATGCCACCAACTCCACATTCACAGGCAACTTCAGCGCCACAGCCGTTTTCAGATAGCCCTCAATGCCAAGGCGCTAGACGCAAATATTGGTGTGAGAGCTAATTCAATCAAGGAAACACTGCATGTTGGTGAAGGGCATATTGAAGAAGGATCAGCCGAGTGGTTCTTGTGAGAGAACAACTCCATTTGGCTCACTAACTTCACACACCATCAGGCTTCCAAGCAGCTCTCAAGGAAACTCAGTTTTCACACTCTATGCTTAGTGCCCTTTGAGTGCATTATCTAGGAATGAACCTGGTCGAGCATCCCACACAAACGAATGCTCCACATGCGGGTTTCACTTGCCACCAACTGCACATTCACAGGCAACTTCAGCGCCACAGCCGTTTTCAGATAGCCCTCAATGCAAAGGCGCTAGACGCAAATATTGGTGTGAGAGCTAATTCAATCAAGGAAACACTGCATGCTGGTAAAGGGCATATTGAAGAAGGATCAGCGGGGTGGTTCTTGTGGGAGAACAACTCCATTTGGCTCACTAACTTCACACACCATCAGGCTTCCAAGCAGCTCTCAAGGAAACTCAGTTTTCACACTCTATGCTTAGTGCCCTTTGAGGGCATTATCTAGGAATGACCTGGTAGAGCATCCCACACAAACGAATGCTCCACATGCGGGTTTCACATGCCACCAACTCCACATTCTCAGGCAACTTCAGCGCCACAGCCGTTTTCAGATAGCCCTCAATGCAAAGGCTCTAGACGCAAATATTGGTGTGAGAGCTAATTCAATCAAGGAAACACTGCATGTTGGTGAAGGGCATATTGAAGAAGGATCAGCCGAGTGGTTCTTGTGGGAGAACAACTCCATTTGGCTCACTAACTTCACACACCATCAGGCTTCCAAGCAGTTCTCAAGGAAACTCAGTTTTCACACTCTATGCTTAGTGCCCTTTGAGTGCCTAGGACTGAAAGGAAGCTTGGTGAGCATCCCACAAAAACCAATGCTCCACATGCGGGTTTCACATGCCACCAACTCCACATTCTCAGGCAACTTCAGCGCCACAGCCGTTTTCAGATAGCCCTCAATGCAAAGGCTCTAGACGCAAATATTGGTGTGAGAGCTAATTCAATCAAGGAAACACTGCATGTTGGTGAAGGGCATATTGAAGAAGGATCAGCCGAGTGGTTCTTGTGGGAGAACAACTCCATTTGGCTCACTAACTTCACACACCATCAGGCTTCCAAGCAGCTCTCAAGGAAACTCAGTTTTCACACTCTATGCTTAGTGCCCTTTGAGTGCCTAGGACTGAAATGAAGCTTGGTGAGCATCCCACAGAAACGAATGCTCCACATGCGGGTTTCACATGCCACCAACTCCACATTCTCAGGCAACTTCAGCGCCACAGCCGTTTTCAGATAGCCCTCAATGCAAAGGCTCTAGACGCAAATATTGGTGTGAGAGCTAATTCAATCAAGGAAACACTGCATGTTGGTGAAGGGCATATTGAAGAAGGATCAGCCGAGTGGTTCTTGTGGGAGAACAACTCCATTTGGCTCACTAACTTCACACACCATCAGGCTTCCAAGCAGCTCTCAAGGAAACTCAGTTTTCACACTCTATGCTTAGTGCCCTTTGAGTGCCTAGGACTGAAATGAAGCTTGGTGAGCATCCCACAAAAACCAATGCTCCACATGCGGGTTTCACATGCCACCAACTCCACATTCTCAGGCAACTTCAGCGCCACAGCCGTTTTCAGATAGCCCTCAATGCAAAGGCGCTAGACGCAAATATTGGTGTGAGAGCTAATTCAATCAAGGAAACACTGCATGTTGGTGAAGGGCATATTGAAGAAGGATCAGCCGAGTGGTTCTTGTGGGAGAACAACTCCATTTGGCTCACTAACTTCACACACCATCAGGCTTCCAAGCAGCTCTCAAGGAAACTCAGTTTTCACACTCTATGCTTAGTGCCCTTTGAGGGCATTATCTAGGAATGACCTGGTAGAGCATCCCACACAAACGAATGCTCCACATGCGGGTTTCACATGCCACCAACTCCACATTCTCAGGCAACTTCAGCGCCACAGCCGTTTTCAGATAGCCCTCAATGCAAAGGCTCTAGACGCAAATATTGGTGTGAGAGCTAATTCAATCAAGGAAACACTGCATGTTGGTGAAGGGCATATTGAAGAAGGATCAGCCGAGTGGTTCTTGTGGGAGAACAACTCCATTTGGCTAACTTCACACACCATCAGGCTTCCAAGCAGCTCTCAAGGAAACTCAGTTTTCACACTCTATGCTTATTGCCCTTTGAGTGCATTATCTAGGAATGAACCTGGTAGAGCATCCCACCCAAACGAATGCTCCACATGCGGGTTTCACATGCCACCAACTCCACATTCACAGGCAACTTCAGCGCCACAGCCGTTTTCAGATAGCCCTCAATGCAAAGGCGCTAGACGAAAATATTGGTGTGAGAGCTAATTCAATCAAGGAAACACTGCATGTTGGTGAAGGGCATATTGAAGAAGGATCAGCCGAGTGGTTCTTGTGGGAGAACAACTCCATTTGGCTCACTAACTTCACACACCATCAGGCTTCCAAGCAGCTCTCAAGGAAACTCAGTTTTCACACTCTATGCTTAGTGCCCTTTGAGTGCCTAGGACTGAAATGAAGCTTGGTGAGCATCCCACACAAACGAATGCTCCACATGCGGGTTTCACATGCCACCAACTCCACATTCTCAGGCAACTTCAGCGCCACAGCCGTTTTCAGATAGCCCTCAATGCATAGGCACTTGACGCAAATATTAGTGTGAGAGCTAATTCAATCAAGGAAACACTGCATGTTGGTGAAGGGCATATTGAAGAAGGATCAGCCGAGTGGTTCTTGTGGGAGAACAACTCCATTTGGCTCACTAACTTCACACACCATCAGGCTTCCAAGCAGCTCTCAAGGAAACTCAGTTTTCACACTCTATGCTTAGTGCCCTTTGAGTGCCTAGGACTGAAATGAAGCTTGGTGAGCATCCCACACAAACGAATGCTCCACATGCGGGTTTCACATGCCACCAACTCCACATTCTCAGGCAACTTCAGCTCCACAGCCGTTTTCAGATAGCCCTCAATGCATAGGCAGTTGACGCAAATATTAGTGTGAGAGCTAATTCAATCAAGGAAACACTGCATGTTGGTGAAGGGCATATTGTAGAAGGATCAGCCGAGTGGTTCTTGTGGGAGAACAACTCCATTTGGCTCACTAACTTCACACACCATCAGGCTTCCAAGCAGCTCTCAAGGAAACTCAGTTTTCACACTCTATGCTTAGTGCCCTTTGAGGGCATTATCGAGGAATGAACCTGGTAGAGCATCCCACACAAACGAATGCTCCACATGCGGGTTTCACATGCCACCAACTCCACATTCTCAGGCAACTTCAGCGCCACAGCCGTTTTCAGATAGCCCTCAATACAAAGGCGCTAGACGCAAATATTTGTGTGAGAGCTAATTCTACAATCAAGGAAACACTGCATGTTAGTAAAGGGCATATTGAAGAAGGATCAGCGGGGTGGTTCTTGTGGGAGAACAACTCCATTTGGCTCACTAACTTCACACACCATCAGGCTTCCAAGCAGCTCTCAAGGAAACTCAGTTTTCACACTCTATGCTTAGTGCCCTTTGAGTGCCTAGACTGAAATGAAGCTTGGTGAGCATCCCACCCAAACGAATGCTCCACATGCGGATTTCACATGCCACCAACTCCACATTCTCAGACAACTTCAGCCCCACAGCCGTTTTCAGATAGCCCTCAATGCAAAGGCTCTAGACGCAAATATTGGTGTGAGAGCTAATTCAATCAAGGAAACACTGCATGTTGGTGAAGGGCATATTGAAGAAGGATCAGCCGAGTGGTTCTTGTGGGAGAACAACTCCATTTGGCTCAATAACTTCACACACCATCAAGCTTCCAAGCAGCTCTCAAGGAAACTCAGTTTTCACACTCTATGCTTAGTGCCCTTTGAGTGCCTAGGACTGAAATGAAGCTTGGTGAGCATCCCACACAAACGAACGCTCCACATGCGGGTTTCACATGCCACCAATCCACATTCTCAGGCAACTTCAGCGCCACAGCCGTTTTCAGATAGCCCTCAATGCATAGGCACTTGACGCAAATATTGGTGTGAGAGCTAATTCAATCAAGGAAACACTGCATGTTGGTGAAGGGCATATTGAAGAAGGATCAGCCGAGTGGTTCTTGTGGGAGAACAACTCCATTTGGCTCACTTCACACACCATCAGGCTTCCAAGCAGCTCTCAAGGAAACTCAGTTTTCACACTCTATGCTTAGTGCCCTTTGAGTGCCTAGGACTGAAATGAAGCTTGGTGAGCATCCCACAAAAACGAATGCTCCACATGCGGGTTTCACATGCCACCAACTCCACATTCTCAGGCAACTTCAGCGCCACAGCCATTTTCAGATAGCCCTCAATGCAAAGGCTCTAGACGCAAATATTGGTGTGAGAGCTAATTCAATCAAGGAAACACTGCATGTTGGTGAAGGGCATATTGAAGAAGGATCAGCCGAGTGGTTCTTGTGGGAGAACAACTCCATTTGGCTCACTAACTTCACACACCATCAGGCTTCCAAGCAGCTCTCAAGGAAACTCAGTTTTCACACTCTATGCTTAGTGCCCTTTGAGTGCATTATCTAGGAATGAACCTGATCAAGCATCCCACACAAACGAATGCTCCACATGCGGGTTTCACTTGCCACCAACTCCACATTCTCAGGCAACTTCAGCGCCACAGCCGTTTTCAGTTAGCCCTCAATACAAAGGCGCTAGACGCAAATATTTGTGTGAGAGCTAATTCAATCAAGGAAACACTTCATGTTAGTAAAGGGCATATTGAAGAAGGATCAGCGGGGTGGTTGTTGTGGAGAACAACTCCATTTGGCTCACTAACTTCACACACCATCTGGCTTCCAAGCAGCTCTCAAGGAAACTCAGTTTTCACACTCTATGCTTAGTGCCCTTTGAGTGCCTAGACTGAAATGAAGCTTGGTGAGCATCCCACCCAAACGAATGCTCCACATGCGGATTTCACATGCCACCAACTCCACATTCTCAGACAACTTCAGCCCCACAGCCGTTTTCAGATAGCCCTCAATGCAAAGGCTCTAGACGCAAATATTGGTGTGAGAGCTAATTCAATCAAGGAAACACTGCATGTTGGTGAAGGGCATATTGAAGAAGGATCAGCCGAGTGGTTCTTGTGGGAGAACAACTCCATTTGGCTCACTAACTTCACACACCATCAGGCTTCCAAGCAGCTCTCAAGGAAACTCAGTTTTCACACTCTATGCTTAGTGCCCTTGGAGTGCCTAGGACTGAAATGAAGCTTGGTGAGCATCCCACACAAACGAATGCTCCACATGCGGGTTTCACATGCCACCAACTCCACATTCACAGGCAACTTCAGCGCCACAGCCGTTTTCAGATAGCCCTCAATGCAAAGGCTCTAGACGCAAATATTGGTGTGAGAGCTAATTCAATCAAGGAAACACTGCATGTTGGTGAAGGGCATATTGTAGAAGGATCAGCCGAGTGGTTCTTGTGGGAGAACAACTCCATTTGGCTCACTAACTTCACACACCACCAGGCTTCCAAGCAGCTCTCAAGGAAACTCAGTTTTCACACTCTATGCTTAGTGCCCTTTGAGTGCCTAGACTGAAATGAAGCTTGGTGAGCATCCCACCCAAACGAATGCTCCACATGCGGGTTTCACATGCCACCAACTCCACATTCTCAGGCAACTTCAGCGCCACAGCCGTTTTCAGATAGCCCCCAATGCAAAGGCTCTAGATGCAAATATTGGTGTGAGAGCTAATTCAATCAAGGAAACACTGCATGTTGGTGAAGGGCATATTGAAGAAGGTTCAGCCGAGTGGTTCTTGTGGGAGAACAACTCCATTTGGCTCACTAACTTCACACACCATCAGGCTTCCAAGCAGCTCTCAAGGAAACTCAGTTTTCACACTCTATGCTTAGTGCCCTTGGAGTGCCTAGGACTGAAATGAAGCTTGGTGAGCATCCCACACAAACGAATGCTCCACATGCGGGTTTCACATGCCACCAACTCCACATTCACAGGCAACTTCAGCGCCACAGCCGTTTTCAGATAGCCCTCAATGCAAAGGCTCTAGACGCAAATATTGGTGTGAGAGCTAATTCAATCAAGGAAACACTGCATGTTGGTGAAGGGCATATTGAAGAAGGATCAGCCGAGTGGTTCTTGTGGGAGAACAACTCCATTTGGCTCACTAACTTCACACACCATCAGGCTTCCAAGCAGCTCTCAAGGAAACTCAGTTTTCACACTCTATGCTTAGTGCCCTTTGAGTGCATTATCTAGGAATGAACCTGATCAAGCAACCCACACAAACGAATGCTCCACATGCGGGTTTCACTTGCCACCAACTCCACATTCTCAGGCAACTTCAGCGCCACAGCCGTTTTCAGATAGCCCTCAATACAAAGGCGCTAGACGCAAATATTTGTGTGAGAGCTAATTCAATCAAGGAAACACTGCATGTTAGTAAAGGGCATATTGAAGAAGGATCAGCGGGGTGGTTCTTGTGGGAGAACAACTCCATTTGGCTCACTAACTTCACACACCATCAGGCTTCCAAGCAGCTCTCAAGGAAACTCAGTTTTCACACTCTATGCTTAGTGCCCTTTGAGTGCCTAGACTGAAATGAAGCTTGGTGAGCATCCACACAAACGAATGCTCCACATGCGGGTTTCACATGCCACCAACTCCACATTCTCAGGCAACTTCAGCGCCACAGCCGTTTTCAGATAGCCCTCAATGCATAGGCACTTGACGCAAATATTGGTGTGAGAGCTAATTCAATCAAGGAAACACTGCATGTTGGTGAAGGGCATATTGAAGAAGGATCAGCCGAGTGGTTCTTGTGGGAGAACAACTCCATTTGGCTCACTAACTTCACACACCATCAGGCTTCCAAGCAGCTCTCAAGGAAACTCAGTTTTCACACTCTATGCTTAGTGCCCGTTGCGTGCATTATCTAGGAATGAACCTGGTAGAGCATCCCACACAAACGAATGCTCCACATGCGGGTTTCACATGTCACCAACTCCACATTCACAGGCAAGTTCAGCGCCACAGCCGTTTTCAGATAGCCCTCAATGCAAAGGCTCTAGACGCAAATATTGGTGTGAGAGCTAATTCAATCAAGGAAACACTGCATGTTGGTGAAGGGCATATTGAAGAAGGATCAGCCGAGTGGTTGTTGTGGAGAACAACTCCATTTGGCTCACTAACTTCACACACCATCAGGCTTCCAAGCAGCTCTCAAGGAAACTCAGTTTTCACACTCCATGCTTAGTGCCCTTTGAGTGCCTAGGACTGAAATGAAGCTTGGTGAGCATCCCACACAAACGAATGCTCCACATGCGGGTTTCACATGCCACCAACTCCACATTCACAGGCAACTTCAGCGCCACAGCCGTTTTCAGATAGCCCTCAATGCAAAGGCTCTAGACGCAAATATTGGTGTGAGAGCTAATTCAATCAAGGAAACACTGCATGTTGGTGAAGGGCATATTGTAGAAGGATCAGCCGAGTGGTTCTTGTGGAGAACAACTCCATTTGGCTCACTAACTTCACACACCATCAGGCTTCCAAGCAGCTCTCAAGGAAACTCAGTTTTCACACTCTATGCTTAGTGCCCATGGAGTGCCTAGGACTGAAATGAAGCTTGGTGAGCATCCCACACAAACGAATGCTCCACATGCGGGTTTCACATGCCACCAACTCCACATTCACAGGCAACTTCAGCGCCACAGCCGTTTTCAGATAGCCCGCAATACAAAGGCTCTAGACGCAAATATTGGTGTGAGAGCTAATTCAATCAAGGAAACACTGCATGTTGGTGAAGGGCATATTGAAGAAGGATCAGCCGAGTGGTTCTTGTGGGAGAACAACTCCATTTGGCTCACTAACTTCACACACCATCAGGCTTCCAAGCAGCTCTCAAGGAAACTCAGTTTTCACACTCTATGCTTAGTGCCCTTTGAGGGCATTATCTAGGAATGAACCTTGGTCGAGCATCCCACACAAACGAATGCTCCACATGCGAGTTTCAACATGCCACCAACTCCACATTCTCAGGCAACTTCAGCGCCACAGCCGTTTTCAGATAGCCCTCAATGCAAAGGCTCTAGACACAAATATTGGTGTGAGAGCTAATTCAATCAAGGAAACACTGCATGTTGGTGAAGGGCATATTGAAAAAGAATCAGCCGAGTGGTTCTTGTATGAGAACAACTCCATTTGGCTCACTAACTTCACACACCATCAGGCTTCCAAGCAGCTCTCAAGGAAACTCAGTTTTCACACTCTATGCTTAGTGCCCTTTGAGGGCATTATCTAGGAATGAACCTGGTAGAGCATTCCACACAAACGAATGCTCCACATGCGGTTTTCACATGCCACCAACTCCACATTCTCAGGCAACTTCAGCGCCAAAGCCGTTTTCAGATAGCCCTCAATGCAAAGGCGCTAGACGCAAATATTGGTGTGAGAGCTAATTCAATCAAGGAAACACTGCATGTTGGTGAAGGGCATATTCAAGAAGGATCAGCCGAGTGGTTCTTGTGGGAGAACAACTCCATTTGGCTCACTAACTTCACACACCATCAGGCTTCCAAGCAGCTCTCAAGGAAACTCAGTTTTCACACTCTATGCTTAGTGCCCTTTGAGGGCATTATCTAGGAATGACCTGGTAGAGCATCCCACACAAACGAATGCTCCACATGCGGGTTTCACATGCCACCAACTCCACATTCTCAGGCAACTTCAGCGCCACAGCCGTTTTCAGATAGCCCTCAATGCAAAAGCTCTAGACGCAAATATTGGTGTGAGAGCTAATTCAATCAAGGAAACACTGCATGTTGGTGAAGGGCATATTGAAGAAGGATCAGCCGAGTGGTTGTTGTGGGAGAACAACTCCATTTGGCTCACTAACTTCACACACCATCAGGCTTCCAAGCAGCTCTCAAGGAAACTCAGTTATCACAATCTATGCTTAGTGCCCTTTGAGTGCCTAGGACTGAAATGAAGCTTGGTGAGCATCCCACAAAACAAACGAATGCTCCACATGCGGGTTTCACATGCCACCAACTCCACATTCACAGGCAACTTCAGCGCCACAGCCGTTTTCAGATAGCCCTCAATGCAAAGGCTCTAGACACAAATATTGGTGTGAGAGCTAATTCAATCAAGGAAACACTGCATGTTGGTGAAGGGCATATTGAAGAAGGATCAGCCGAGTGGTTCTTGTGGGAGAACAACTCCATTTGGCTCACTAACTTCACACACCATCAGGTTTCCAAGCAGCTCTCAAGGAAACTCAGTTTTCACACTCTATGCTTAGTGCCCTTTGAGGGCATTATCTAGGAATGACCTGGTAGAGCATCCCACACAAACGAATGCTCCACATGCGGGTTTCACATGCCACCAACTCCACATTCTCAGGCAACTTCAGCGCCACAGCCGTTTTCAGATAGCCCTCAATGCAAAGGCGCTAGACGCAAATATTGGTGTGAGAGCTAATTCAATCAAGGAAACACTGCATGTTGGTGAAGGGCATATTGAAGAAGGATCAGCCGAGTGGTTCTTGTGGGAGAACAACTCCATTTGGCTCACTAACTTCACACACCATCAGGCTTCCAAGCAGCTCTCAAGGAAACTCAGTTTTCACACTCTATGCTTAGTGCCCTTTGAGTGCCTAGGATTGAAATGAAGCTTGGTGAGCATCCACAAAAACGAATGCTCCACATGCGGGTTTCACATGCCACCACTCCACATTCACAGGCAACTTCAGCGCCACAGCCGTTTTCAGATAGCCCTCAATGCATAGGCACTTGACGCAAATATTGGTGTGAGAGCTAATTCAATCAAGGAAACACTGCATGTTGGTGAAGGGCATATTGAAGAAGGATCAGCCGAGTGGTTCTTGTGAGAGAATAACTCCATTTGGATCACTAACTTCACACACCATCAGGCTTCCAAGCAGCTCTCAAGGAAACTCAGTTTTCACACTCTATGCTTAGTGCCCTTTGAGTGCATTATCTAGGAATGAACCTGATCAAGCATCCCACACAAACGAATGCTCCACATGCGGGTTTCACTTGCCACCAACTCCACATTCTCAGGCAACTTCAGCGCCACAGCCGTTTTCAGATAGCCCTCAATACAAAGGCGCTAGACGCAAATATTTGTGTGAGAGCTATTTCAATCAAGGAAACACTGCATGTTAGTAAAGGGCATATTGAAGAAGGATCAGCCAAGTGGTTGTTGTGGGAGAACAACTCCATTTGGCTCACTAACTTCACACACCATCAGGCTTCCAAGCAGCTCTCAAGGAAACTCAGTTTTCACACTCTATGCTTAGTGCCCTTTGAGTGCCTAGGACTGAAATGAAGCTTGGTGAGCATCCCACAAAACAAACGAATGCTCCACATGCGGGTTTCACATGCCACCAACTCCACATTCACAGGCAACTTCAGCGCCACAGCCGTTTTCAGATAGCCCTCAATGCAAAGGCTCTAGACGCAAATATTGGTGTGAGAGCTAATTCAATCAAGGAAACACTGCATGTTGGTGAAGGGCATATTGAAGAAGGATCAGCCGAGTGGTTCTTGTGGGAGAACAACTCCATTTGGCTCACTAACTTCACACACCATCAGGCTTCCAAGCAGCTCTCAAGGAAACTCAGTTTTCACACTCTATGCTTAGTGCCCTTTGAGGGCATTATCTAGGAATGACCTGGTAGAGCATCCCACACAAATGAATGCTCCACATGCGGGTTTCACATGCCACCAACTCCACATTCTCAGGCAACTTCAGCGCCACAGCCGTTTTCAGATAGCCCTCAATGCAAAGGCGCTAGACGCAAATATTGGTGTGAGAGCTAATTCAATCAAGGAAACACTGCATGTTGGTGAAGGGCATATTGAAGAAGGATCAGCCGAGTGGTTCTTGTGGGAGAACAACTCCATTTGGCTCACTAACTTCACACACCATCAGGCTTCCAAGCAGCTCTCAAGGAAACTCAGTTTTCACACTCTATGCTTAGTGCCCTTTGAGTGCCTAGGACTGAAATGAAGCTTGGTGAGCATCCCACAAAACAAACGAATGCTCCACATGCGGGTTTCACATGCCACCAACTCCACATTCACAGGCAACTTCAGCGCCACAGCCGTTTTCAGATAGCCCTCAATGCAAAGGCTCTAGACGCAAATATTGGTGTGAGAGCTAATTCAATCAAGGAAACACTGCATGTTGGTGAAGGGCATATTGAAGAAGGATCAGCCGAGTGGTTCTTGTGGGAGAACAACTCCATTTGGCTCACTAACTTCACACACCATCAGGCTTCCAAGCAGCTCTCAAGGAAACTCAGTTTTCACACTCTATGCTTAGTGCCCTTTGAGGGCATTATCTAGGAATGACCTGGTAGAGCATCCCACACAAACGAATGCTCCACATGCGGATTTCACATGCCACCAACTCCACATTCTCAGGCAACTTCAGCGCCACAGCCGTTTTCAGATAGCCCTCAATGCAAAGGCGCTAGACGCAAATATTGGTGTGAGAGCTAATTCAATCAAGGAAACACTGCATGTTGGTGAAGGGCATATTGAAGAAGGATCAGCCGAGTGGTTCTTGTGGGAGAACAACTCCATTTGGCTCACTAACTTCACATACCATCAGGCTTCCAAGCAGCTCTCAAGGAAACTCAGTTTTCACACTCTATGCTTAGTGCCCTTTGAGTGCCTAGGATTGAAATGAAGCTTGGTGAGCATCCCACAAAAACGAATGCTCCACATGCGGGTTTCACATGCCACCAACTCCACATTCACAGGCAACTTCAGCTCCACAGCCGTTTTCAGATAGCCCTCAATGCATAGACACTTGACGCAAATATTGGTGTGAGAGCTAATTCAATCAAGGAAACACTGCATGTTGGTGAAGGGCATATTGAAGAAGGATCAGCCGAGTGGTTCTTGTGAGAGAATAACTCCATTTGGCTCACTAACTTCACACACCATCAGGCTTCCAAGCAGCTCTCAAGGAAACTCAGTTTTCACACTCTATGCTTAGTGCCCTTTGAGTGCATTATCTAGGAATGAACCTGATCAAGCATCCCACACAAACGAATGCTCCACATGCGGGTTTCACTTGCCACCAACTCCACATTCTCAGGCAACTTCAGCGCCACAGCCGTTTTCAGATAGCCCTCAATGCAAAGGCTCTAGACGCAAATATTGGTGTGAGAGCTAATTCAATCAAGGAAACACTGCATGTTGGTGAAGGGCATATTGAAGAAGGATCAGCCGAGTGTTCTTGTGGGAGAACAACTCCATTTGGCTCACTAACTTCACACACCATCAGGCTTCCAAGCAGCTCTCAAGGAAACTCAGTTTTCACACTCTATGCTTAGTGCCCTTTGAGTACCTAGGACTGAAATGAAGCTTGGTGAGCATCCCACACAAACGAATGCTCCACATGCGGGTTTCACATGCCACCAACTCCACATTCACAGGCAACTTCAGCGCCACAGCCGTTTTCAGATAGCCCTCAATGCAAAGGCTCTAGACGCAAATATTGGTGTGAGAGCTAATTCAATCAAGGAAACACTGCATGTTGGTGAAGGGCATATTGAAGAAGGATCAGCCGAGTGGTTCTTGTGGGAGAACAACTCCATTTGGCTCACTAACTTCACACACCATCAGGCTTCCAAGCAGCTCTCAAGGAAACTCAGTTTTCACACTCTATGCTTAGTGCCCTTTGAGTGCCTAGGACTGAAATGAAGCTTGGTGAGCATCCCACACAAACGAATGCTCCACATGCGGGTTTCACATGCCACCAACTCCACATTCACAGGCAACTTCAGCGCCACAGCCGTTTTCAGATAGCCCCTCAATGCAAAGGCTCTAGACGCAAATATTGGTGTGAGAGCTAATTCAATCAAGGAAACACTGCATGTTGGTGAAGGGCATATTGAAGAAGGATCAGCCGAGTGGTTCTTGTGAGAGAATAACTCCATTTGGCTCACTAACTTCACACACCATCAGGCTTCCAAGCAGCTCTCAAGGAAACTCAGTTTTCACACTCTATGCTTAGTGCCCTTTGAGTGCATTATCTAGGAATGAACCTGATCAAGCATCCCACACAAACGAATGCTCCACATGCGGGTTTCACTTGCCACCAACTCCACATTCTCAGGCAACTTCAGCGCCACAGCCGTTTTCAGATAGCCCTCAATGCAAAGGCTCTAGACGCAAATATTGGTGTGAGAGCTAATTCAATCAAGGAAACACTGCATGTTGGTGAAGGGCATATTGAAGAAGGATCAGCCGAGTGGTTCTTGTGGGAGAACAACTCCATTTGGCTCACTAACTTCACACACCATCAGGCTTCCAAGCAGCTCTCAAGGAAACTCAGTTTTCACACTCTATGCTTAGTGCCCTTTGAGTACCTAGGACTGAAATGAAGCTTGGTGAGCATCCCACACAAACGAATGCTCCACATGCGGGTTTCACATGCCACCAACTCCACATTCACAGGCAACTTCAGCGCCACAGCCGTTTTCAGATAGCCCTCAATGCAAAGGCTCTAGACGCAAATATTGGTGTGAGAGCTAATTCAATCAAGGAAACACTGCATGTTGGTGAGGGCATATTGAAGAAGGATCAGCCGAGTGGTTCTTGTGGGAGAACAACTCCATTTGGCTCACTAACTTCACACACCATCAGGCTTCCAAGCAGCTCTCAAGGAAACTCAGTTTCACACTCTATGCTTAGTGCCCTTTGAGTGCCTAGGACTGAAATGAAGCTTGGTGAGCATCCCACACAAACGAATGCTCCACATGCGGGTTTCACATGCCACCAACTCCACATTCACAGGCAACTTCAGCGCCACAGCCGTTTTCAGATAGCCCTCAATGCAAAGGCTCTAGACGCAAATATTGGTGTGAGAGCTAATTCAATCAAGGAAACACTGCATGTTGGTGAAGGGCATATTGAAGAAGGATCAGCCGAGTGGTTCTTGTGAGAGAATAACTCCATTTGGCTCACTAACTTCACACACCATCAGGCTTCCAAGCAGCTCTCAAGGAAACTCAGTTTTCACACTCTATGCTTAGTGCCCTTTGAGTGCATTATCTAGGAATGAACCTGATCAAGCATCCCACACAAACGAATGCTCACATGCGGGTTTCACTTGCCACCAACTCCACATTCTCAGGCAACTTCAGCGCCACAGCCGTTTTCAGATAGCCCTCAATGCAAAGGCTCTAGACGCAAATATTGGTGTGAGAGCTAATTCAATCAAGGAAACACTGCATGTTGGTGAAGGGCATATTGAAGAAGGATCAGCCGAGTGGTTCTTGTGGGAGAACAACTCCATTTGGCTCACTAACTTCACACACCATCAGGCTTCCAAGCAGCTCTCAAGGAAACTCAGTTTTCACACTCTATGCTTAGTGCCCTTTGAGTACCTAGGACTGAATGAAGCTTGGTGAGCATCCCACACAAACGAATGCTCCACATGCGGGTTTCACATGCCACCAACTCCACATTCACAGGCAACTTCAGCGCCACAGCCGTTTTCAGATAGCCCTCAATGCAAAGGCTCTAGACGCAAATATTGGTGTGAGAGCTAATTCAATCAAGGAAACACTGCATGTTGGTGAAGGGCATATTGAAGAAGGATCAGCCGAGTGGTTCTTGTGGGAGAACAACTCCATTTGGCTCACTAACTTCACACACCATCAGGCTTCCAAGCAGCTCTCAAGGAAACTCAGTTTTCACACTCTATGCTTAGTGCCCTTTGAGTGCCTAGGACTGAAATGAAGCTTGGTGAGCATCCACACAAACGAATGCTCCACATGCGGGTTTCACATGCCACCAACTCCACATTCACAGGCAACTTCAGCGCCACAGCCGTTTTCAGATAGCCCTCAATGCAAAGGCTCTAGACGCAAATATTGGTGTGAGAGCTAATTCAATCAAGGAAACACTGCATGTTGGTGAAGGGCATATTGAAGAAGGATCAGCCGAGTGGTTCTTGTGGGAGAACAACTCCATTTGGCTCACTAACTTCACATACCATCAGGCTTCCAAGCAGCTCTCAAGGAAACTCAGTTTTCACACTCTATGCTTAGTGCCCTTTGAGTGCCTAGGATTGAAAGGAAGCTTGGTGAGCATCCCACAAAAACGAATGCTCCACATGCGGGTTTCACATGCCACCAACTCCACATTCTCAGGCAACTTCAGCGCCACAGCCGTTTTCAGATAGCCCTCAATGCATAGGCACTTGACGCAAATATTGGTGTGAGAGCTAATTCAATCAAGGAAACACTGCATGTTGGTGAAGGGCATATTGAAGAAGGATCAGCCGAGTGGTTCTTGTGAGAGAACAACTCCATTTGGCTCACTAACTTCACACACCATCAGGCTTCCAAGCAGCTCTCAAGGAAACTCAGTTTTCACACTCTATGCTTAGTGCCCTTTGAGTGCCTAGGACTGAAATGAAGCTTTGTGAGCATCCCACAAAAACCAATGCTTCACATGCTGGTTTCACATGCCACCAACTCCACATTCACAGGCAACTTCAGCGCCACAGCCGTTTTCAGATAGCCCTCAATGCAAAGGCTCTAGACGCAAATATTGGTGTGAGAGCTAATTCAATCAAGGAAACACTGCATGTTGGTGAAGGGCATATTGAAGAAGGATCAGCCGAGTGGTTCTTGTGGGAGAACAACTCCATTTGGCTCACTAACTTCACACACCATCAGGCTTCCAAGCAGCTCTCAAGGAAACTCAGTTTTCACACTCTATGCTTAGTGCCCTTTGAGTGCATTATCTAGGAATGAACCTGATCAAGCATCACACAAACGAATGCTCCACATGCGGGTTTCACATGCCACCAACTCCACATTCACAGGCAACTTCAGCGCCACAGCCGTTTTCAGATAGCCCTCAATGCCAAGGCGCTAGACGCAAATATTGGTGTGAGAGCTAATTCAATCAAGGAAACACTGCATGTTGGTGAAGGGCATATTGAAGAAGGATCAGCCGAGTGGTTCTTGTGAGAGAACAACTCCATTTGGCTCACTAACTTCACACACCATCAGGCTTCCAAGCAGCTCTCAAGGAAACTCAGTTTTCACACTCTATGCTTAGTGCCCTTTGAGTGCATTATCTAGGAATGAACCTGGTCGAGCATCCCACACAAACGAATGCTCCACATGCGGGTTTCACTTGCCACCAACTCCACATTCACAGGCAACTTCAGCGCCACAGCCGTTTTCAGATAGCCCTCAATGCAAAGGCGCTAGACGCAAATATTGGTGTGAGAGCTAATTCAATCAGGAAACACTGCATGCTGGTAAAGGGCATATTGAAGAAGGATCAGCGGGGTGGTTCTTGTGGGAGAACAACTCCATTTGGCTCACTAACTTCACACACCATCAGGCTTCCAAGCAGCTCTCAAGGAAACTCAGTTTTCACACTCTATGCTTAGTGCCCTTTGAGGGCATTATCTAGGAATGACCTGGTAGAGCATCCCACACAAACGAATGCTCCACATGCGGGTTTCACATGCCACCAACTCCACATTCTCAGGCAACTTCAGCGCCACAGCCGTTTTCAGATAGCCCTCAATGCAAAGGCTCTAGACGCAAATATTGGTGTGAGAGCTAATTCAATCAAGGAAACACTGCATGTTGGTGAAGGGCATATTGAAGAAGGATCAGCCGAGTGGTTCTTGTGGAGAACAACTCCATTTGGCTCACTAACTTCACACACCATCAGGCTTCCAAGCAGCTCTCAAGGAAACTCAGTTTTCACACTCTATGCTTAGTGTCCTTTGAGTGCATTATCTAGGAATGAACCTGATCAAGCATCACACAAACGAATGCTCCACATGCGGGTTTCACATGCCACCAACTCCACATTCACAGGCAACTTCAGCGCCACAGCCGTTTTCAGATAGCCCTCAATGCCAAGGCGCTAGACGCAAATATTGGTGTGAGAGCTAATTCAATCAAGGAAAACACTGCATGTTGGTGAAGGGCATATTGAAGAAGGATCAGCCGAGTGGTTCTTGTGAGAGAACAACTCCATTTGGCTCACTAACTTCACACACCATCAGGCTTCCAAGCAGCTCTCAAGGAAACTCAGTTTCACACTCTATGCTTAGTGCCCTTTGAGTGCATTATCTAGGAATGAACCTGGTCGAGCATCCCACACAAACGAATGCTCCACATGCGGGTTTCACTTGCCACCAACTGCACATTCACAGGCAACTTCAGCGCCACAGCCGTTTTCAGATAGCCCTCAATGCAAAGGCGCTAGACGCAAATATTGGTGTGAGAGCTAATTCAATCAAGGAAACACTGCATGCTGGTAAAGGGCATATTGAAGAAGGATCAGCGGGGTGGTTCTTGTGGGAGAACAACTCCATTTGGCTCACTAACTTCACACACCATCAGGCTTCCAAGCAGCTCTCAAGGAAACTCAGTTTTCACACTCTATGCTTAGTGCCCTTTGAGGGCATTATCTAGGAATGACCTGGTAGAGCATCCCACACAAACGAATGCTCCACATGCGGGTTTCACATGCCACCAACTCCACATTCTCAGGCAACTTCAGCGCCACAGCCGTTTTCAGATAGCCCTCAATGCAAAGGCTCTAGACGCAAATATTGGTGTGAGAGCTAATTCAATCAAGGAAACACTGCATGTTGGTGAAGGGCATATTGAAGAAGGATCAGCCGAGTGGTTCTTGTGGGAGAACAACTCCATTTGGCTCACTAACTTCACACACCATCAGGCTTCCAAGCAGTTCTCAAGGAAACTCAGTTTTCACACTCTATGCTTAGTGCCCTTTGAGTGCCTAGGACTGAAAGGAAGCTTGGTGAGCATCCCACAAAAACCAATGCTCCACATGCGGGTTTCACATGCCACCAACTCCACATTCTCAGGCAACTTCAGCGCCACAGCCGTTTTCAGATAGCCCTCAATGCAAAGGCTCTAGACGCAAATATTGGTGTGAGAGCTAATTCAATCAAGGAAACACTGCATGTTGGTGAAGGGCATATTGAAGAAGGATCAGCCGAGTGGTTCTTGTGGGAGAACAACTCCATTTGGCTCACTAACTTCACACACCATCAGGCTTCCAAGCAGCTCTCAAGGAAACTCAGTTTTCACACTCTATGCTTAGTGCCCTTTGAGTGCCTAGGACTGAAATGAAGCTTGGTGAGCATCCCACAGAAACGAATGCTCCACATGCGGGTTTCACATGCCACCAACTCCACATTCTCAGGCAACTTCAGCGCCACAGCCGTTTTCAGATAGCCCTCAATGCAAAGGCTCTAGACGCAAATATTGGTGTGAGAGCTAATTCAATCAAGGAAACACTGCATGTTGGTGAAGGGCATATTGAAGAAGGATCAGCCGAGTGGTTCTTGTGGGAGAACAACTCCATTTGGCTCACTAACTTCACACACCATCAGGCTTCCAAGCAGCTCTCAAGGAAACTCAGTTTTCACACTCTATGCTTAGTGCCTTTGAGTGCCTAGGACTGAAATGAAGCTTGGTGAGCATCCCACAAAAACCAATGCTCCACATGCGGGTTTCACATGCCACCAACTCCACATTCTCAGGCAACTTCAGCGCCACAGCCGTTTTCAGATAGCCCTCAATGCAAAGGCGCTAGACGCAAATATTGGTGTGAGAGCTAATTCAATCAAGGAAACACTGCATGTTGGTGAAGGGCATATTGAAGAAGGATCAGCCGAGTGGTTCTTGTGGGAGAACAACTCCATTTGGCTCACTAACTTCACACACCATCAGGCTTCCAAGCAGCTCTCAAGGAAACTCAGTTTTCACACTCTATGCTTAGTGCCCTTTGAGGGCATTATCTAGGAATGACCTGGTAGAGCATCCCACACAAACGAATGCTCCACATGCGGGTTTCACATGCCACCAACTCCACATTCTCAGCAACTTCAGCGCCACAGCCGTTTTCAGATAGCCCTCAATGCAAAGGCTCTAGACGCAAATATTGGTGTGAGAGCTAATTCAATCAAGGAAACACTGCATGTTGGTGAAGGGCATATTGAAGAAGGATCAGCCGAGTGTTCTTGTGGGAGAACAACTCCATTTGGCTAACTTCACACACCATCAGGCTTCAAGCAGCTCTCAAGAAACTCAGTTTTCACACTCTATGCTTATTGCCCTTTGAGTGCATTATCTAGGAATGAACCTGGTAGAGCATCCCACCCAAACGAATGCTCCACATGCGGGTTTCACATGCCACCAACTCCACATTCACAGGCAACTTCAGCGCCACAGCCGTTTTCAGATAGCCCTCAATGCAAAGGCGCTAGACGAAAATATTGGTGTGAGAGCTAATTCAATCAAGGAAACACTGCATGTTGGTGAAGGGCATATTGAAGAAGGATCAGCCGAGTGGTTCTTGTGGGAGAACAACTCCATTTGGCTCACTAACTTCACACACCATCAGGCTTCCAAGCAGCTCTCAAGGAAACTCAGTTTTCACACTCTATGCTTAGTGCCCTTTGAGTGCCTAGGACTGAAATGAAGCTTGGTGAGCATCCACACAAACGAATGCTCCACATGCGGGTTTCACATGCCACCAACTCCACATTCTCAGGCAACTTCAGCGCCA